>NC_068443.1:11980847-12280847 GCF_023373465.1 Oncorhynchus keta | reverse complement strand
AGCTTACAGTGTGGGAGTATGAATGGTGATTCCAGGCACCACTCTCCCACCCACACACACGCACTCACTCAACAGTCAACACTAACTCATAACATTACCTCAGAGCCACAATCTCTGTCTGTCTGCTAAACACACCTTAAATAAGGTGACATTTCAAACTGATTAGTTGGCACACAGCTTTGGCCTTTTTAATAATGTCACTTAATGTCATTTAGTGTCTGTAAATGTATTGAGAAAACAACAACTTTAAAAGGGTACTACTGTGCAGACAACTCCATTACTACTCTGATTGGTTGTCTCTTCTTACCATCTGCTCTCACTGGCCCAATCGCCATTGATCTTTTGACCCGACTGGTCAGAAAGATCAATAGATGAAATCTGATGAAGCAGTCAGTCACTCAATGGATTTTCTGGTGGGGTTTTCTGGTGGGGTTTTCTTTTGACAATGTTTTGTCCCCCAGTCTCTATCTGCTTTGATATTCTAGTGCTATTGAGGAAGAAGAGTTTTATTCTAAAGGTCTCGTCTCTCTCAAAACATGTTTTTATAAATGCGCTTTCTACATGATGAAAGCAGTAGATTATCTGAAGGTGATGTGTGATTGCCTCTGCAGATGTTCATGGTGTTTGTCTCTGTGTGTGTGTTGACCGGCCTATATTCTCTCTCTCTGTCCTCCAGGGCAGGTACCAGAGGAGGATGAGGCTGAGGTGGATCTGAGCCGGGCCCAGGCCAAGCCTGTGTGTGTAAACGGGACGGAGAGCAAGGCCAAGCCAGAGCGCAGGTCCTCCTCCTCATCCAATCCCTCCCGCAAAGGAGTCTCCACAGCCAGCAAGATACGCAAGTTCTCCACCTGCAAACAGCAATGACCCCACCTCAACAACCCATCTGGTGAGAAGGGTGTGTGTGTAGGTTTGTGTGTCGCAAGGTTATTGTAGGAAATTAAAACGAATCCTGAAAAAAATATTTCGTAAACTGAAATAAAATCATTAACAAACCTGTTTGGAAAAACCTACTGGACTACTTTGACTCCAACTAACTAAAATAAAAACCATCATGTATTATGTTCAGTTGAAGTTTCCCCTGAACTTCTGGGAAACATCCAATGGGGTTTTCAAGCTATTAAAAACATATATTTTTTTAAAGATTCTGAATCTGGCGGGTAAATGCTGCCAGGTGATAGGGATGTTTCAAATAGGCCTATCTTGTGCATCACTCACTAGCTGTTGCGTGCTAACGGGGAAGTAATCTGCTAGCCAAAGGGCAGGCGTGGAGCGTGAACAATGGCGACAGCAAACCCTAAACCACCGGTGGTCAGTTGACCATATTTCTATTACCAGTCTCGGCGCTAATCCTTTTAAAGTCCCATTGAGATTGACTTTCTCATTTAAACTAGGGCTGTCAAAGTTACCACATTAACACGTGACCGGCTTATCAGCGGAAACTTTTTTTCTTCAATGCACGGAACCTTTTTTAAGCGCACATGTTTCCGCACTGACCCTTTTAAGCGCAGAACGGATCACAGCTTCAGCACAGATGGAACAATGAGCCAGATATTTCACCGGATGTATAAATGTGAAGCATCTAGTTGGCGTTTCCACTCACTACCAAATATGGTAATAAAAGGAAGCCCAGTGGGAGAAGATGGCACGAGATGGATTTTGGCCGACATTCTGTGAATTTTCTCATCGATTAAACATCTCAATACAGTTTTCTGTTTCCAAAACTAGAATCTGAGTGGACTAAGTTTTGTAGATTTTACCCTTTGCCAAAGTAATTTTAAAAAATGTCTTTCTTTAGGAGTGCAAGGGCGAATTGTAGTTATTGGCGTTCCCTAACGGAAATATGCAAATGCATACTAGAACGCACCAATAGGACCTCGCTAGCTCTTGCTTGGGTCTGCCTACTATGATTAATTGTCTCCCATTGGAAATGACTGGCTGTGATCTACACTATACATCCAAAAGTATTGAGACACCCCCTTCAAATTATTGGATTCGTCTGTCCTCGGTTGCAACACTCACTACCGAGTTTCAAACTGCCTCTGAAAGATACGTCAGCACAAGAACTGTTTTGTCGGGAGCTTAATGAAATGGGTTTCCATGGCCGAGCAGCCGCACACAGGCCTAAGATCACCATGCGCAAATGCCAAGCGTCGGCTGTAGTGGTGTAAAGCTCGCCGCCATTGGACTCTAGAGCAATGGAAACACGTTCTCTAGACTGATGAATCACGCTTCGCCATCTGGCAGTCCAACAGACATATCTGGGTTTGACGGATGCCAGGACAATGCTACTTGCCCCAATGCATAGTGCCAACTGTAAAGTTTGGTGGAGGACGAATAATGGTCTGGGGCTGTTTTTCATCGTTCGGGCTAGGCCCCTTAGTTCCAGTGAAGGGGAATCTTAAAGTTATATCATACAATAACATTCTGTGCTTCCAACCTTGTGGCAACAGTTTGTGGAAGGCCTTTCCTGTTTCAGCATGACAATGCCCCTGTGTACAAAGCGAGGTCCATACAGAAATGGTTTGTGAAGATTGGTGTGGAGGAACTTGACTGGCCTGCAGAGCGCTCGCCTCAACCCCATCAAACACCTTTGGGATGAATTGGAACGTTGACTGTGAGCCAGGCCTAATCACCCAACATCATTGCCCGACCTCACTAATGCTCTTGTGGCTGAATGGAAGCAAGTCCCCACAGCAATGTTCCAACATCTTGTGGGAAGCTTTCCCAGAAGAGTTGTAGCAGAAAAAGGGGGACCAACTCCATATTAATGTCCATAATTTTGGAATGAGTTGTTCGGTGAACAGGTGTCCACTTACTTTTGGTCATGTAGTGTACCTTGGGCTAGTAATAAACATTTGGCTTCAGTCAATGCTTGTGTCTTTAAAAATCAAATTTTATTGGTCACATACACATGGTTAGCAGATGTTAATGCGAGTGTAGCGAAATGCTTGTGCTTCTAGTTTTGACTATGCAGTAATCTCTAACTAGTAATCTAACAAATTCAGAACAATTATACAAATGTAAAGGGATGAATAAGACTATGTACATAAATATATGGTTGAGCGATGACAGGCAGATGCAGTAGATGGTGTAGAATACAGTATATACAGTTGAAGTCGAAGTTTACATACACCTTAGCCAAATACATTTAAACTCAGTTTTTCACAATTCCTGACATTTAATCCTAGTAAAAATGCCCTGTCTTAGGTCAGTTAGGATCACCACTTTATTTTAAGAATGTTTACATACACTCAATTAGTATTAGGTACATTGCCATTAAATTGTTTAATTAACCTCTTGATTCTAGCCATCCCGGATCCGGGATCGTGAATACAGCCTCAAGCTCATTACCATAACGCAACGTTAACTATTCATGAAAATCGCAAATGAAATGAAATAAATATTCTAGCTCTCAAGCTTAGCCTTTTGTTAACAACACTGTCATCTCAGATTTTCAAAATATGCTTTTCAACCATAGCAAAACAAGCATTTGTATAAGATTATTGATAGCTAGCGTAGCATTCAGCATGCAACATTTTCACAAAAGCATTAAAATAAAATCATTTACCTTTTGAAGAACTTCAGATGTTTTCAATGAGGAGACTCTGTTAGATAGCAAATGTTCAGTTTTTCCTGAAAGATTCTTTGTGTAGGAGAAATCGCTCCGTTTTGTTCGTCACGTTTGGCTACCAAAAAAAAAACAAATTCAGTCATCAAAACGCCTAACTTTTTTCCAAATGAACTCCATAATATCGACTGAAACATGGTAAACGTTGTTTAGAATCAATCCTCAAGGTGTTTTTCACATATCTCTTCGATGATATATCGTTCGTGGAAGTCTGGTCTCTCCTCTGAATCACATGGAAGAATGCTTGCAGCTGGAGATTACGCACCAATTTCGACAAAGGACACCGGGCGGACACCTGGTAAATGTAGTCTCTTATGGCCAATCTTACAATGATATGCCTACAAACACGTCACAATGCTGCAGACACCTTGGGGAAATGGCAGAAAGTGTAGGCTCGTTCAGGGCGCATTCACAGCCATATAAGGAGACAATGGAAAACAGCGCCTCAAATGTTGCTCATTTCCTGTTTGAAGTTTCATCTTGGTTTCGCCTGTGGCATCAGTTCTGTGTCACTCGCAGATAATCTTTGCAGTTTTGTAAACGTCAGTGTTTTCTTTCCAAAGCTGTCAATTATATGCATAGTCGAGCGTCTTTTCGTGACAAAATATCTTGTTTAAAACGGGAACGTTTTTTAATCCAAAAATGAAATACTGCCCCTAGTGTTCCAAGAGGTTAACTTGGGTCAAATGTTTCGGTTAGCCTTCCACAAGCTTCCCACAATAAGTAGAGTGAATTGGGGCCATTCCTCCTGACAGAGCTGGTGTAACTGAGTCAGGTTTGAAGGCCTCCTTGCTCGCACATGCTTTTTCAGTTCTGCCCACACATTTTCTATGGGATTGAGGTCAGGGCTTTGTGATGGACTTTCCAATACCTTGACTTTGTTGTCCTTAAGCCATTTTGCCACAACTTTAGAAGTATGCTTGTCCATTTGGAAGACCCAATTGCGACCAAGTTTTAACTTCCTGACTGATGTCTTGAGATGTTGCTTCAATATATCCACATAATCTTCCCCCTCATGATGCCATCTATTTTGTGAAGTGCACCAGTCCCTCCTGCAGCAAAGCACCACCATAACATGATGTTGCCACCCCTGTGCTTCACGGTTGGGATGGTGTTCTTCGGCTTGCAAGCCTCACCCTTTCTCCTCCAAACATAACAATGGTCATTATGGCCAAACCGTTCTCTTTTTGTTTCATCAGACCAGAGGATATTTCTCCAAAAAGTATGATCTTTGTCCCCATGTGCAGTTGCAAACCATGGTCTGGCTTTTTTATGGCGTTTTGGAGCAGTGGCTTCTTCCTTGCTGCGCATCCTTTCAGGTTATGTCGATATAGGACTTGTTTTACTGTGGATATAGATGCTTTTGTACCAGTTTCCTCCAGCATCTTCACATGGTCCTTTGCTGTTGTTCTGGGATTGATTTGCACTTTTCTCACCAAAGTACGTTCACCTCTAGGAGACAGAACGCGTCTCCTTCCTGAGCGGTATGACTGCTGCGTGGTCCCATGGTGTTTATACTTGTGTACTATTGTTTGTACAGATGAACGTGGTACCTTCAGGTGTTTGGAAATTGCTCCCAAGGATGTACCAGACTTATGGAGGTCTCCAATGTTTTATCTGAAGTCTTGGCTGATTTCTTTTGATTTTCCCATGATGTCAAGCAAAGAGGCACTGGGTTTTAAGGTAGGCCTTGAAATACAAGTACACCTCCAATTGACTCAAACGATGTCAGACGAACGATATCAGAAGCTTCTAAATAAATCCATGACATAATTTTCTGGAATTTTCCAAGCTGTTTAAAGGCACAGTCAACTTAGTGTATGTAAACTTCTGACCAACTGGAATTGTGATTCAGGGAGATGATCTGTCTAAACAATTGTTGGAAAAATGACTTGCCTCATGTACAAAGTAGATGTCCTAACCGACTTGCCAAAAATATAGTTTGTTAACAAGAAATTTGTGGAGTGGTTGATAAAGGAGTTTTAATGACTCCAACCTAAGTGTATGTGAACTTCCGACTTCAACTGTACATGAGATGAGTAATGTAGGACATGATTAAAAGTGGCATTATTTAAAGTGACTAGTGATACCTCTATGAACATTATTAAAGTGACTGATGCCTTTATTAAGTCTGTTTATTTAAGTGGCCAGAGATTTGAGTCTGTATGTTGGCAGCAGCCTCTCTATGTTAGTGATGGCTGTTTAACAGTCTGATGGCCTTGAGATAGACGCTGTTTCTCAATCTCTCGGTCCCCGCTTTGATGCACCTGTACTGACCTCGCCTTCTGGATGATAGCGGGGCGAACAGGCATGATGATTTTACAGCGCTAAAGACCGTGTGCCTCTAGCCAAAATCATGTGAAAGTGAAGGCCAATATTACCGGGGCGCTTTCTTTCTGCTGCGGATACGTGCTCATGTCGCTGGCCGTTTTAAACTACTCACGAGACGCTGTTTTTGGTGTTTCATAAAACTACATTGGTTTAGCTAGCTAGTCATGTTACCTACCTAGCTAACAAACTGAGAACTTGATCACTGACTAATTTAGATGGCAAAGGAAGAACTGCAAAGGCAATGGGCTCCTCATAGATCCGTTTAAAGAGTGGGGTGTGTGAGAGGGCGAGTAAGTGGGCGAGTTCGTTTTGCATGGCTCGGGTGGGTGGAGATTTCACTTGAGGACGAATTGAAAGGTCTAACATGTGCGAACTCTGCCTACCCAGTGCACCAGTCCATGCAAAACGAACTCACCCAGTTAAAGGGTTTGGGTGGGAGAATGTGTAGGACTGTATGTGTAAAGTTATCTGAACAGTACATATGATTACAGTAATTCCTAACATTGGTTGGACAAGTTTTATTCCCCCCCCCCCCTAGTCGCTCATTTAGAATGCTTTAAGTGTGTGTGTGCGTGCATTAAACTTCAAGAACATTCATAAGAGGGAGAAGGCCTACTCAACATTGGGCGCATCAATGGCTTTCTGTTCGTAACCTTTGTGTTTAAGGTGAACTAATGCCATTAACTCGATTTAATCGTTTGACAGACCTAATTTAAAAATAAAAAAACATTACTGCCCACCAGTGGCAAGAAGTGACATCCCAAAAAACAACTATTCATCACATAAATGGTTGCTAGCCTCCCATGTATATGCTACTTTCTGTCCTTAACACTAAAAATAAAGAAAATAATAGAAACAAATTAAATAAGAATGTTTCTCAAAGTAAATAAACTAGTAAATCAGGTCTGAAAGCAAACTAAACCATTTTAAAAATATATATATATTATCAACTATAATAACCATGTGTGTGTACAGTCGTGGCCAAAAGTTGAGAATGACACACATATTCATTTTCAGTCTGCTGCCTCAGTTTGTATGATGGCAATTTGCATATACTCCAGATTGTTATGAAGAGTGATCAGATGAATTGCAATTAATTGCAAAGTCCCTCTTTGCCATGCAAATGATCTGAATCCCCCAAAAAAACATTTCCACTGCATTTCAGCCCTGCCACAAAAGGACCAGCTGACATGTCAGTGATTCTCTCGATAACACAGGTGTGAGTGTTGACGAGGACAAGGCTGGAGATCACTCTGTCATGCTGATTGAGTTCGAATAACAGACTGGAAGCTTCAAAAGGAGGGTGGCGCTTGAATCATTGTTCTTCCTCTGTCATCCATGGTTACCTGCAAGGAAACACGTGCCGTCATCATTGCTTTGCACAAAAAGGGCTTCACAGGCAAGGACTTTGCTGCCAGTAAGATTGCACCTAAATCAACCATTTGTCGGATCATCAAGAACTTCAAGGAGAGCGGTTCAATTGTTGTGAAGAAGGCTTCAAGGCGGCCAAGAAAGTCCAGCAAGCGCCAGGACCGTCTCCTAAAGTTGATTCAGCTGCGGGATCGGGGCACCACCAGTACAGAGCTTGCTCAGGAATGGCAGCAGGCAGGTGTGTGCGCATCTGCATGCACAGTGAGGTGAAGACTTTTGGAGGATGGCCTGGTGTCAAGAAGGGCAGCAAAGAAGCCACTTCCTCCAGGAAAAACATCAGGGACAGACTGATATTCTGCAAAGGGTACAGGGATTGGACTGCTGAGGACTAGGGTAAAGTCATATTTTCTCTGAAACCCCTTTCCGATTTGTTTGGGGCATCCGTAAAAAAGCTTGTCCGGAGAAGACGAGGTGAGCGCTACCTTCAGTCCTGTGTCATGCCAACAGTAAAGCATCTTGAGCCCCATTCATGTGTGGGGTTGCTTCTCAGCCAAGGGAGTGGGCTCACTCACCATTTAGCCTAAGAACACATCCATGAAAGAATGGTAAAGAATGGTACCAACACATCCTCCTAGACCAAGTTCTCCCAACCATCCAGGAACAGTTTGGTGACGTACAATGCCTTTTCCAGCATGATGGAGCACCTTGCCATAAGGCAAAAGTGATAACTAAGTGGCTCGGGGAAAAAAACATTGATATTTTGGGTCCATGGCAGGAAACTCCCCAGATCTTAATCACATTGACAACTTGTGGTCAATCCTCAAAAGGCAGGTAGACAAACAAACAACCCACAAATTCTGACAGACTCCAAGCATTGATTATGCAAGAATGGGCTGCCATCAGTCAGGATGTGGCCCAGAAGTTAATTGACAGCATGCCAGGGCGGATTGCAGAGGTCTTGAAAAAGAATGGTCAACACTGCAAATATTGACTTTGCATCAATTTCATGTAATTGTCAATAAAAGCCTTTGACACTTATGAAATGCTTGTAATTATAATTCAGTATTCCGTAGTAACATCTGACAAATCTCTAAAGTCACTGAAGCAGCAAACTTTGTGGAAATGAATATTTGTGTCATTCTCAAAACTGTTGGCCACGACTGTAGGTGTGATATTTTAAGCACTCTTGCAAAAATATTTACTCTCATCGGTCCACCTGTGTGGGAAGGCAGGGAGACTGGGGAAGGCAGGGAGACTGGGGAAGGCGGGGAGACTGGGGAAGGCGGGGAGACTGGGGAAGGCGGGGAGACTGGGGAAGGCGGGGGAAGGCGGGGAGACTGGGGAAGGCGGGGAGACTGGGGAAGGCGGGGAGACTGGGGAAGGCGGGGAGACTGGGGAAGGCGGGGAGACTGGGGAAGGCGGGGAGACTGGGGAAGGCGGGGAGACTGGAAAGGCGGGGAGAGGGGGAAGGGAGGAAATGAGAGAAACTGATTCAAGGCTTCTCTGAGTCATCTACCACATCACTGCTCCCCAGGCATCCTCCTAGGGACTGAGGTTCACACACACACTCACACACACGGTCTTTCCACTGGCAATCATAAAACACACGCACACACTGCAGAGCTCCTTGGTCGGATATGCAGCAGTCTCTGTATTAATGTGTTATAGGGATGACTCACACTGGTCTAGATGGAGTGGGCTGCAGGCAGGATATTGTCTTGCGCTCACTCCTGCCTGTGCTCTCGCTGCTCCTCCCTCTCACTGCCTCTCCCGCAGCCCCTCCCTCTCGTTGCCGCTGCCCCTCCTTCTCGTTGCCGCTGCCCCTCCCTCTCGTTGCCGCTGCCCCTCCCTCTCGTTGCCGCTGCCCCTCCCTCTCGTTGCCGCTGCCCCTCCCTCTCGTTGCCGCTGCCCCTCCCTCTCGTTGCCGCTGACCCTCCCTCTCGTTGCCGCTGACCCTCCCTCTCGTTGCCGCTGACCCTCCCTCTCGTTGCCGCTGCCTCTCCCTCGCTCTCGCTGCCTCTCCCTCGCTCTCGCTGCCTCTCCCTCGCTCTCGCTGCCTCTCCCTCGCTCTCGCTGCCTCTCCCTCGCTCTCGCTGCCTCTCCCTCGCTCTCGCTGCCTCTCCCTCGCTCTCGCTGCCTCTCCCTCGCTCTCGCTGCATCTCCCTCTCTCTCGCTGCATCTCCCTCTCTCTCGCTGCCTCTCCCTCTCTCTCGCTGCCTCTCCCTCTCTCTCGCTCCCTCCCTCTCTCTCGCTGCCTCTCCCTCTCTCTCGCTGCCTATTCCCTGCTTTCTGTGTTTTTCCCTCAGAGGGACACACTCCCCTTTTCGCGGAGGCAGAGGGACACACTGTGCTGTTTCTCCCCGGAGGCAGAGGCCTCTCCCACTGTGTGCCTCTCGGAGGCAGAGGGACACACTGTGTGTTTATTCAGCAGAGGGACACTTTGTGTGTTTTCCCGGAGGCAGAGGGACACACTGTGTGTTTTGCCGGAGGCAGAGGGACACACTGTGTGTTTTGCCGGAGGCAGAGGGACACACTGTGTGTTTTGCCGGAGGCAGAGGGACACACTGTGTGTTTTGCCGGAGGCAGAGGGACACACTGTGTGTTTTGCCGGAGGCAGAGGGACACACTGTGTGTTTTGCCGGAGGCAGAGGGACACACTGTGTGTTTTGCCGGAGGCAGAGGGACACACTGTGTGTTTTGCCGGAGGCAGAGGGACACACTGTGTGTTTTTGCCGGAGGCAGAGGGACACACTGTGTGTTTTTGCCGGAGGCAGAGGGACACACTGTGTGTTTTTGCCGGAGGCAGAGGGACACACTGTGTGTTTTTGCCGGAGGCAGAGGGACACACTGTGTGTTTTTGCCGGAGGCAGAGGGACACACTGTGTGTTTTTGCCGGAGGCAGAGGGACACACTGTGTGTTTTTGCCGGAGGCAGAGGGACACACTGTGTGTTTTTGCCGGAGGCAGAGGGACACACTGTGTGTTTTTGCCGGAGGCAGAGGGACACACTGTGTGTTTTTGCCGGAGGCAGAGGGACACACTGTGTGTTTTTGCCGGAGGCAGAGGGACACACTGTGTGTTTTTGCCGGAGGCAGAGGGACACACTGTGTGTTTTTGCCGGAGGCAGAGGGACACACTGTGTGTTTTTGCCGGAGGCAGAGGGACACACTGTGTGTTTTTGCCGGAGGCAGAGGGACACACTGTGTGTTTTTGCCGGAGGCAGAGGGACACACTGTGTGTTTTTGCCGGAGGCAGAGGGACACACTGTGTGTTTTTGCCGGAGGCAGAGGGACACACTGTGTGTTTTTGCCGGAGGCAGAGGGACACACTGTGTGTTTTTGCCGGAGGCAGAGGGACACACTGTGTGTTTTTGCCGGAGGCAGAGGGACACACTGTGTGTTTTTGCCGGAGGCAGAGGGACAAATAAGCCTTTGATGCTCAAATAATGCGAAGGGTGCAAAGCCCTTTAAATAGACTTCAAGTCTGTACGTCATAAATCATCCTATTTGTCATGCAATAGTTGTACAATGAAATGAACTAGAATAAAGCTTGGCTCTCTCTCCTCTTAGGTTTATCTTTCCCATCCTTGGCAAATGGTGAGAGAGAACTGCTGATGTTGTTCCTCCTGAACCATTTGGCTACAAACTCTTCAAGGATGTCATGCGCACAGCGGAGAGATGGACAGAGAGCAGCAGAGAAACAGACTGTACCCTCAAGGGTCTTTGTGTGAAGTGGCTCTTTGTGTTTCCGTTCCCCCTCTGTTCTTTTGCTCCCTCCGTCCTCCCCTCTCAGGCTGTCCCAGAGGAGGCATGGCTGGCCGTGCAAGTCCCACCTTCGTGAACTCTGACCCCATTGGTTTTAGTTCTTAGACAACCTTTTATTTGACAGAACCTAAAGATACACATTGTAAAAGGAATTCGGTTGATAAAGAATAGCTTTTATTTTAACTGAGGATAGTGATACTGATATAAAAACTGCATGCTGGATTGAACTTTGAGAAAGGGAAACTGCTGAGTTAAGAACAGACAAACAGACTGAAACCTTGGCCTCCACCACTGGTGTGTTGGGAGGGGCTTTATTGTGTTCATTAGGTTTTGTTTATTTTTTCCAATTAATCTTTTTTTTAAATTATTTATATAAAACACGTCCGAACCAAATCCTTGTTGTTGTCTGTCTCCCATTTTATTTTATATTCTGAACATACACTGAGTAGACAAATCATTAAGAACACCAGCTCTTTCTTTTAGAATATCAAGGTGAAGGCTATGATCCCTTTATAAATGTCACTTGTTAAATCCACTTCAATCAGTGTAGATGAAGGGGAGGGGATGGGTTAAATCATTATTTTTAAGCCTTGAGACATGGATTGTGTATGTGTGCCGTTCAGAGGGTGAATGGGCAAGACAAAATATTTCGGTGCCTTTGAATGGGGTATGATAGTAGTTGCCAGGCACACTGGGTTGAGTGTGTCAAGAACTGCAACAGAGTTTTTCCACACTCAGCAGTTTCCCGCTTGTATCAAGAATGGTCCACCTCCCAAAGGACATCAAGCCAACTTGGCACAACTGCAGTGGTGGAAAAAGTATCTAATTGTTGTACTTAAGTAAAGATACTTTTAATAGAAAATGACTCAGGTGGAAGTCACCCAGTAAAATACTACTTAAAAGTCCAAGTATTTGGATTAAAATATACCTAAGTATCAAAGATTAGAGTAAAAATAATTTCATATTCCATATATTAAGGAAACCACATGGCATGATTTTCTTGTTTTTAAATGTATGGAGAGCCAGGGGTACACCAACACTCGGACATTATTTACTAACGAAGCATGTGTGTTTAGGCAGCAGGGTGACCAGGGATGTTCTCTTGATAAGTGTGAATTGGACTATTTTCCTGTCCTGCTAAGCATTTCAAATGTAATGAATACTTTTAGGTGTCAGGGACACTGGTGAGAAAAATACATTATCTTTAAGGAATATAGTAAAGTAAAAGTAGTCAAATATATGAATAGTAATGTACAGATACCCAAAGCAACTACTTAAGTAAAAATACTTTAAAGTACTATTGAAATGCTGTGGGAAGCATTGGAGTCAGTATGGGCCAGCATCCCTGTGGAATGCTTTCCACACCTTGTAGAGTCCATGCACTGATGAATTGAGGCTATTCTGGGGGCGAAAGGGGGTGCAACTCAATATTAGGAAGGTGTTCCTAACGTTGTGTACATCGTGTATGGTTATTAAACTGCAGGTGTTTAACGACCATGCGCTTTTGCAGTTTATTTCACACCTACACTGGCGTTGGAGTAAACACTTGCCCCTGAGTGGGACGGGGGATTGAGGGGGATTCTTGACTATGAAACTGAAATGAGGGGCTCAGAAAACGTGAAATGGGTTTCAATCAGCCCTCAGGAAAACCGGGATAATATGGCGTCAGGCATCTGTATGATTGAAGATACACCGGTAGCCTTTTTTCACCCTGTCACTCACTTATCTCCCTCTTTCACCTTTTCATTTCTCTCACTCGCTCTCTGGTCTGACTCACCTACTCTCTCCTCTGTTGTCCTGCCCTCTCTCTTTCCCCCGCTCTCTATCCCCTCCTTCCCCTTCCTGTCTCTATGCTCTGACTCATCTGCTCCCCTCCCTCCCTATGCTCTGACTCACTCGCTCTGTGATCTATTCTCAGTGCTGGGCTGATGGAGTGGTGGGGTTGCATAAAATGGAGACGAATGCTGCCCACGTCAGCCAGGCACTGAGAGAATCTATGCATTGATTAATGAAGAATTCCAGCTTTTCTGACCTTATTCTTATTAAATAAATACCATGTTAAGAAATCTTTATTTCTTTACAATAATACATCATACTGGTATTTTTTTTCTTTTTAAAGGTCTGTACACTTTCAAAATCCCAGATGTTTTGTAATGCCTTGATACCTACTGTAGATTGGACCCAAAGTCTCTTTTCTTAGCTGTTGTAATTAGCCCACCCCTATTTCTCCACCATTCTGGTGATGATACTGACTGTTGTGTGATGTGGATGTCTGCATTGCATCCTCTGTTGTTCCCTAGTCATCTCTGTCATCATGGTTATTTTATTCTACTGTTCAGGAAGTGAAGTGAACACATCTCGTTTCTTCTTTCTTTGCCTCTTTGCCTCATTTGATTTTTTTAGGAAAAATCCTAAATGAATATATACATTGGTTGGTCCCTCGACATCTACAGTAGGTATCAAGGCATTACAAAACATCTGGGATTTTGAAAGTGTACAGATCTTTTTCCTCTCCACTAAATGACCAGATACATAGACAGGGACCCTTTATTCAAGGTACAACACAACTCGCCCCCTGGTTCCAGTAGGGGTACCAATGGATTTACACTGTTTTTGAGAATGATGAAGTGAACAATGTGATATGTACAAGTACTCAGTGTTTCAAGGTTTAACTCAAGTTTTCAGAAGGTACAACATTGCTTAAGCAAAAGGGTCATTAAGGGTCATTAAATATCCCTTCCAGGGGGGTTGGTCAATACATATCCCTTCCAGTGGGGTTAGGGGTCATTACATATCCCTTCCAGGGAGGTTAGGGGTCATTACATATCCCTTCCAGTGGGGTTAGGGGTCATTACATATCCCTTCCAGGGGGGTTAGGGGTCATTACATATCCCTTCCAGTGGGGTTAGGGGTCATTACATATCCCTTCCAGTGGGGTTTATTAAATATCCCTTCCAGTGGTATTCCAGGGGGTGCTGAGAAGTCTTCCAGTGGGGCAGGGTCAAACCACTGTACTACAGGGAAGTCATTTATCCCTTCCAGTGGGGTTAGGGTCAATACATATCCCTTCCAGGGGGGTTAGGGTCATTACATATCCCTTCCAGTGGGGTTAGGGGGATCCTTCCAGGGAGGTTAGGGTCATTACATACTAGGGGATTTTATAGTCCTTCCAGTGGGGAGGGGCTACATATCCCTTCCAGGGGGTTAGGGTCATTACCCCTTCCCAGTCCCCTAGGGTCATTACATATCCCTTCCAGTGGGGTTAGGGGTCTTTCCCTTCCAGGGAGGTTAGGGGTCATTACATTCCCTTCCAGTGTCCTCCCTTCTCTCCTTCCAGTGGGGTTAGGGGTCAGCCCTTCCAGTGGGGTCTAGGGGTTATTAAATATCCCTTCCAGTGGTATTGGGTGCTGAGAAGTCACTCAGCGTATGCAGGGTCAAACCACTGTACTGGAAGCATTTAACATTTAGCGTTTTGATCAGTCAGTCAATGATCCTAATTGCAACACTGATTTCATAGTCCTATGAGAGCTACATCCCCCAGGTCTCCCCCTCCCAGTCCCCTGCTCTCTCTTTCTCCTCTTTCCCTGTCCTCTTTCTCTCCCCTCACCCTCTATCGCTCTGTCTGTCCTCTTTCTCTCCCCTCACCCTCTATCATTCTGCCTGTCCTCTTTCTCTCCCCTCACCCTCTATCGCTCTGTCTGTCCTCTTTCTCTTCCCTCACCCTCTTATCATTCTGCCTGTCCTCTTTCTCTCCCCTCATCAGACCTTTTCACATGAGATCTTTTTCAGAGCTGATTTGATTGGCCTGTGTAAACGTAGACTTAGAGTATTGTGTCAGTCAGGCTTATGGTAAGTGCCCTTCATCCAGCAGACAGCTAGCTGCCAGCGACACGTCCCTGTTCCCTCAGCTCAGGCCTCCAGGGGGAAATGGATTCCCCTACTATAATCAATTTACAGACACAACATGAGAGGATGGAAGGTCGAAGTCATGGAATTGAAATGAGTTGTAGTTATAACTTCTGGTTTCTAGTGCTGATAGGGGTCTGGGAAATTGGAGAGGGGGGACAAAAGAGGAAGAGCATAGACAACCATTTGTTTTCTAGATATGGTAGAACTTTACACAAAATATGCCCATTTTCTAGGGGTTGTTTCATTAACTGTTTTTTAAAACTTTAATATGATGCCATTGAAGATGCAATACAGGAGAGCACATACAATGAGCAAATAGATAAATAACAATTAATAGAGAATCAATATGAATCTAATCTTGTCATCATGTGTTACTCAAGTAATCTGGGTGCTCATTTGTTTTGAATGCATAAATGGAGCAAACTACCAGACTAGAATCCAGTCAAATCCAGTCAACTCTATGGACAGACACCCATTACCCATACAGGATGACATTACCCATACTCAATGATAATCAGGATGACATTACCCATACTCAATGATAATCAGGGTGACATTACCCATACTCAATGATAATCAGGGTGACATTACCCATACTCAATGATACTCAGGATGACATTACCCATACTCAATGATAATCAGGATGACATTACCCATACTCAATGATAATCAGGATGACATTACCCATACTCAATGATAATCAGGATGACATTACCCATACTCAATGATAATCAGGATGACATTACCCATACTCAATGAGACTCAGGATGACATTACCCATACTCAATGATAATCAGGATGACATTACCCATACTCAATAATAATCAGGATGACATTACCCATACTCAATGATAATCAGGATGACATTACCCATACTCAATGATAATCAGGGTGACATTACCCATACTCAATGATAATCAGGATGACATTACCCATACTCAATGATACTCAGGATGACATTACCCATACTCAATGATAATCAGGATGACATTACCCATACTCAAAGATAATCGGGATGACATTACCCATACTCAATGATAATCAGGATGACATTACCCATACTCAAGGATAATCAGGATGACATTACCCATACTCAATGAGACTCAGGATGACATTACCCATACTCAATGATAATCATGATGACATTACCCATACTCAATGAGACTCAGGATGACATTACCCATACTCAATGATAATCAGGATGACATTACCCATGCTCAATGATACTCAGGATGACATTACCCATATTCAATGATACTCAGGATGACATTACCCATACTCAATGATAATCAGGATGACATTACCCATACTCAATGATAATCAGGATGACATTACCCATACTCAATGATAATCGGGATGACATTACCCATACTCAATGATAATCAGGATGATATTACCCATACTCAATGATAATCAGGATGAGAAGGACATTTGAAGACAAGACGTTTTGGAATGAGGAAAATGACAAACATACCATATTATCTTCCCATCAAAGTGCATTTTCTATTATGTAAAACTGTACAGTATTCATTTTCACATTGTTTACACACATATCATGCTGTAAATTCCACTAGTATGGCAGAAAAAGGATGTGAGCAGGGAAGTCAAATCAAATTTTATCGGTCACATACACATATTTAGCAGATGTTATTGCGGGTGTAGCGAAATGCTTGTGTTCCTAGCTCCAACAGTGCAGTAATATCTAACAATACATACACATCTAAAAGTAAAAGAATGGAATTAAGAAATAAATAAATAATAGCTTGAGCAATGTTGGAGTGGCATTGACTAAAATACAGTGGAATAGAATACAGTATATACATATGAGATGAGTAAAGCAGTATGTAACCATTATTAAAGTGACTAGTGTTCCATTATTAAAGTGGCCAGTGATTTCAAGTCTATGTACATAGGGCAGCAGCCTCTAAGGTGTAGGGTTGCTTAACCGGGTGGAAGCCAGCTAGTGATGGTCATTTAGCAGTCTGATGGCCTTGAGATAGAAGCTGTTTTTCAGTCTCTTGGTCCCAGCTTGGATACACCTGTACTGACCTCGACTTCTGGGTGACAGCGGGGTGAACAGGCCGTGGCTCGGGTGGTTGATGTCCTTGATGATCTTTATGGCCTTCCTGTGACATTGGGTGCTGTAGGTGTCCTGGAGGACAGGTAGTTTCCCCTGGTGATGTGTTGGGCAGACCGCACCACCCTCTGGAGAGCCCTGTGGTTGTGGGCGGAGCAGTTTCCATACCAGGCAGTGATACAGCCTGACAGGATGTCCTCAATTGTGCATCTGTAAAAGTTTGTGAGGATTTTAGGGGCCTAGCCAAATTTCTTCAGCCTCCTGAGGTTGAAGAGGCGCTGTTACGCCTTCTTCACAACACTGTCTCTGTGGGTGAACCATTCCAGATTGTCAGTGATGTGTACACCGAGGAACTTGAAGCTTTCCACCTTCTCCACTGCCGTCCCGTCAATATGGATAGGGGCGTGTTTAAATGCTAGCAACAATCTAGCTAGGAATTGGATATCTAATCTCCTAGCAAGGATAGCTATCTAATCTCTCATAGAACCATATAATCTGTCACGATGTGGTGAGCTGCATGGGACTAAGTTCTGGTCTTTGGGTTTTCATCACTGGTATTTTGGAGCATCAGGATTGGGCAGTGCTTAAAGGACAATTCCACCCAAAAATGATATTTTGGTATTTGTTTCATTCCATTGTTGATATAGTCCAAACATATTTTGCATGTCAGTAATCAAGTTTTCAAGATATATAACTTTCAAAATGCATCACACCGGCTGTATTTCTACATTTTGAAAGTTATATATCTTGAAAACTTTATTACTGACATAGAAATCCCGTCGTGACAACTACTGTTGCTCGAATATGTTGACCAATTTACGCAAGGTTTTAGTTGTGGGTGAACCGAGATGAATATCTATCTAAAGCAAGAATATACCAGTAACTATGGAAATCTAAGGTCGCAGATTTCTATCTTTCATAGTCTACCAGAAAAGATGCCACAGCACCTAGTTTCATGGTAACATAAGGCTGTAGGGAATCACACTGGAAGAGAATAGAGAGTGCAGCCAATAGCCATATTGTCATATCATATGAATTGGGTAAAGTATCAGTCAAGAAACCTGTATCAGAGCCTAGTCTAAACATCTAAATGATATCCTTGGGACGTGTCAACTCTGACATCACCCAATTGAAGTTGAAATTTAAAACGGTTAAGGTTAGTTAAGGGTTAGGGTTTTGGTTAGGGTAGAGGTTAAGGTTAGGTTTAGGATTGGGACACCCCAAGGACCCCAGATAGCACGAACTATCAATCAATCAAATGTATTTATAAAGCCCTTTTTATATCAGCCAATGTCACAAAGTGCTGTACAGAATCCCAGCCTAAAACCCCAAACAGCAAGCAATGCAGATGCCTATACCTGTACAGGAAGAGATGTAAGCCATGAGGAAGTGTTCAAAGCCAGAGAAAAGGGGGGGTCACTTACATGTGGGAAGGTCTTTTGTTTATTTAATGCTATATAGTAGAAATAGAAAAAAATCATCCATTGAATGAACTGAAGTGAGTCCTAACTGGAGGCGTGAAAAGTCAGCCAGCTACACAGGGCTGGAGGGCTCAGGGGAAGAGGAGAGGGAGATGGCTCCAACCACATACTCTGGTCCTCCCTGACCCTGCCCTGTCCTCCACAGCCCAGTGTAGAGCCTGTCCTCCAGGGTCACAGAAAGCTTATCAGACATCCTTGCCTGGGGCTGAGGATGGGGATTTAAGCCTAGGGATTCAGGGTCTTCAATGTGGAGAATAGGGGGATCGATGTGGGAGTCTTTCAGGAACTTAGGGAGAGCCACAGGAGGGTTCTGTGTGGGGACAGAGGAGTAACTCTCTGATAGTGTCAAAGATTGGCTACTGTTGTTGTTGTAATTGTCTACCCTCGGGTCCATCCCACTGGCCTCAGCCCTCAGTGTGTCAGATGACAGACTAGTTATGTCCTGATTGGCTACAGTCTCATTCCCTGTGCCCTGATTGGTTGACTCCTTAACGTCTGTGTTCTCGTGCACCGCACCCTCACAGGCCGCACCCTCATTGGTTGCTCCCTCGCTAGCCGCCCCCTCACTGGTCTCCTCGTCGGCTGCGCTGGCGATACGAGACAGCGTGCTGTGATAGCGTGTGTCTAGAGGGTATCCCGCACTGTCGCCCCTCCGTAAGGGTCTGAAACTCTGCCTCTCTAGAGAGGGTGAGTAGCGCCCCCCAGCACCAGACCCCGGGTCGCTGTACTGCTTGTGGCGCTGCCACTGCTTGCGAAGGTGGATGCGCGAGCGGTGCCGGGAGCGCAGTGGCGACTCCTGCTGGTCGAAGCGGGGATCGTGACGCAGGAACTCGTTGAACAGTGCGTCCGTCTTCTCGTCTATGCTGTAGTCACGCCGACGGAGGCGTACGGGCCGTGGCGAGGGAATGGGTTGGGGTTGGGCTTGGGGCGACTGCAGCGGCGGTTGTTGCAGTTGTAGCGATTTTAGTGGTGATACCGATTGTGACGGATCTTTCAGAACAAGCGTCTTTCCTCCATTAGTAGACCTTGGGGACCTCTTCAAAGGTTTCTCTTCCACCTCAGTACTCTTTCCCATCTCATCCTCCAACTCCTCCTGGAACACCTTGGCCTCAAAGCTCTCACACACGGTGCCCTTCCTCCCAGAGCTGGTGAAGAACAGCCTTCTCTCCGACGCCGTCTTCCCACGAGGGCCTACAGGGGCTCCGAACAGCCTCAGCTCCTCAGGGGCCCTTATCGGAGCCTCAATGGACGTGTACCCACTGTCCATCTGCAGGAGCTTCCGGCTGCACACCTCCCCTTCGCCTCCTCCTCCTACCCGGGTTCCCCCTTCTCCTCCTCTACCCTCACTATCTCTCCTTTGGACCCCCCTGTGCCCAATCTTTCTTCCAGTGTCCCTGTATTCCCCCTCCCCCTCTGTCTCCCTCTGTCCTCTGTCTCCCCCCTCCCTTCCCGTGTCCCCATACTCCCATTCTTCCTCCAGTTCGTCGCCAAGGTCCTGGGAGAGACAGGCAGCAAAGCCGGACCGGGCTGCAGCGCCTCCTAGTGAACACACGCTGTCGGCGTCGCTGCGTATGGACTCCCTGTCCGTGCTGCTCTGGTCCGAGGAGGCATACTGCTCCAGAGAAGCTCGCAGGCTCCAGATGTCTCTGTACAGGGAGGGCTGGGTCTCAGAGCTCTCCTGTCGACTGATACACACCCCAGACCCAGACCTTGATCGAGGCCCTGGATCTTCCCATAACCCTGGCCCTGCTCCAGCACTTAGCACCCCTTCTAACCCTGATCCAGAATCTGCCTTTATCCTCACCCCTGATGCCCCTAGCCCTGCCTCAATTTCTAATTCTGCCCCTGTTATTGGCCCCACCTCTAACGTTGACTCAAACCTGTCTTCTGTCTCGACCTCTCTTTCTGTTCCCAGAACAGCCCCTACCCCTGTCTTGGCTCTTAACCCCATCCCTGCTTCTGTATTTGGAGTGGACCCCAACCCATCCGCAGTTCTTGCCCTTATCCTTGCCTCAGCTCCTAGCTCTGCCTGGCAACTTTCTCCTCCCTCTTGGGCTTCGTCTGCACACAGACCTTCCATTATCTCTGATCCCATACCCACCCTTTGTTCTGTCCCTAAAATATCTGTCTCTTCCTCTTCATCTTCATCTGACTCTTCTCCTGGCCCAACCCAATCATTGACCTCCTCTCTTGCTTCTTTTCTTGTCACTGCCCCAGCTTCTCTCCATAACCCTGTCCTTGTTCCTGTCGCTTCCTCCCCAGGCTCTTGCCCTCTCTCTTGGGTCTCAGGGGGCTCTGGTGGTGGGTGAGTTGCGTTTCTCTCTGTCCTGCTGCTGCTTGCAGCCTCTACCACCGCCTCCACCTCTAACCTGCAGAGAGACAGAGAGACATCAGGTAGATTCACCATCAAACAACACCCACGTGTTTTATTTCTCACCTGCCTGTCTCTTATCTGTCTTAACACACTGCACTTATCAAAAGTCGTTAAGTTACGGAATTGATCATTTATTCAGATTCAATGGGTACCCCTATAACCGATATGAGTACAATACTGTTTGTTAGAAGTAAGAGTCTGTGAATGGTACCTGCTGAGACAGGGTGAGGGTGGGCAGGTGGGGGGCGATAGCGACCCTGCAGAGAGATGCTGGAGGCCGCTGCTCTGGCTGTGTGCAGAGGGGAGGGGCTGGATGATGTCACGGCGGAGAGGGGGAGAAGGGGGTGAGTCCTCTTCAGTTGGGTCTGTGTTATCACTGGCTGCTCTCTGTCTCTGGAACGGACGTCTCTTAGGAGAGCCTGGGGGAAACACACACACACACCTCTCCTCTATCTTCATATCGATTCCAATGCAGTTTAGGACTCGATTCAATCAGTAGTGCAGAAAATCTGCGTTATGGTGCCACTGACATTGTTTCCGCATTCTCGGAGACGGCATTCACGGTAAACACTGCATTCAGTGCATTCAGAAAGTATTCAGACCCCTTGACTTTTTCCACATTTTGTTACGTTACAGCCTTTATTCTAAAATCGATTAAATAAAACATTTTTTCTCATCAATCTACACACAATACCCCATAGTGACAAAGCAAAAACAGGTTTTAAGAAATACTTTATTTACATAAGTATTCAAACCCTTTGCTATGAGACTCAAAATTGAGCTCAGGTGCATCCTGTTTCCATTGATCATCCTTGAGATGTTTCTACAACTTGATTGGAGTCCACCTGTGGTAAATTCAATTGATTCGACATGATTTGGAAAGGCACACACCTGTCTATATAAGGTCCCACAGTTGACAGTGCATGTCTGAGCAAAAACCAAGCCATGAGGTCAAAGGAATTGACCGTAGAGCTCTGAGACAGGATTGTGTCGAGGTACAGATCTGAGGAAGGGTACAAAAACATTTCTGCAGCAATGAAGGTCCCCGAGAACACAGTGGCCTCCATCATTCTTAAATGGAAGAAGTTTGGAACCACCAAGACTCTTCCTAGAGCTGGCCGCCTGACCAAACTGAGCAATCGGGGAGAAGGGCCTTGGTCAGGGAGGTGACCAAGAACCCGATGGTCACTCTGACAGAGCTCCAGAGTTCCTCTGTGGAGATGGGAGAACATTCCAGAAGGCAACCATCTCTGCACTCAGCACTCCACCAATCAGGCCTTTATGGTAAACAATTTAATACATTTTATAATAAGGCTGTAATGTTACAAAATGTGGAAAAAGGCAAGGGGTCTGAATACTTTTCAAATGCACTGTATGTTGGCTCAATTGGAAATTACCTTTAAATTTCACATTAGTCCAAAAACTTTAACTTAATAAAACCAGACATATGCCTCTAGCCTAGCAACATGACCTCTCACCTTTGGTGTCTAGACTGGCGGCACGATGGCTGCTGTCAAACTTCCACTTCCTGAAGTAAGGCCCGGCCCCCTCCAAGCTGGCATGCCGTCTCAGTTTGCAGAAGAAGTGCAGAACAGAACCCCGGTGAACGGGGGCCGGAGACGTTCCCCTCACTCCTCTCGTCCCTGTAATCTCCCCCTCTCCTTCTGTCCTAACCCACGGTCCGTCCCCTACGGCCTCCGCCTGTCAAAGCAGATCAAGAGATCGGTAGATCGGTAGATAACGTAGATATAGAGATAATGTGCATATAGAGAGGGTCAAGGAAAGTGTTTTAAGGACAGACAAGTGGGGGCTTGAACCCCTGTCACCAAGGGGCATGCAGGGTTCTGAAATAGAGAGTGATACCTCTTCATATGAGTCTGTAGTGGTGTATGTATAAAGTCATGTATAATACTCACGGTTCTGGAGCGGGGGGTTGGGGGGCACAGGATTGGTGGACTGTAGCTGAGTCTGGAGTCCAGTAGGATGTAGTGGTGGATGTCTCCAGGGAGGGCACTACCAGAGCTCTGGCCCAACCAGGCGGGCCCAGCCCTCTCAGAAGACTACACAACACACGAGGTTCAGTTAGGATGATCAGGGAAAAGCAATCGCAAGGTTGTATAGTAGGTTGAGTACAGAGGATCCTGGTGGGAGGAGCAATAGGAGGATGGGCTCATTGTCATGGTTGGAATGGAATCAATGGAACCGTATCAAACACATCAAACATATTGACTTTGTTCTATCGATTCCCTTCGAGCCATTACAATAGATCCTCCAACCATCCTACCAACCACCTCTGGTTGAGTAATTGAGTCAGCTAGATTGTTATCTATCTTCCCTGACACCTGAAGTTCTAATGCCCTTAACCAATAAATGCTATGTTTTTTTTTACCATGGAAAAGTAAATCATGCTAAATGTAAAATGTGGATGTTTACCTGGTAGAGGGGGTACAGTGGGGGTTTGGGAGTGGGCGGTTTGTTGACGTTGAGGCTGCTGCTCTCTGTAGATTCACACTCCATGATGGTGAGTATCTTCAGGGTAGAGGGAGGGGGGGCCAGGGGGAGGTGGGTCAGACGGGCCTTCTTCAGATGATGGAAGTCCCCTTCTGTGAGGGTGTATCTGAGTAGGAGGAGAGGAAGGAAATGGTATCTAAATTGAATTCAGTCCCAAGTTTCCATTGAGATAAAGAGATTGTTTTCCAAGGAAGACCTTTTTCTTCAAAAGACTTAATGTATGGAGACGACTCTCCACTTCCACCACCAATCTGTACTTGTGTTGCAACATCAACCTGAGTGATACACGGCAGCCATTTTGTAAATAACATTGTCCTGTACCTGCGTCCTTTGTCCTGAGTCTTGCTCTCCTTTTCGTAAAGAGCTGACTCATTGAAGGAGACACGGCGGCCAGTAGAGCAGGTGGACATGAACCTGTCTGTCTCTTCATCATGGCAGGTAGACGGTGAGAGAGCATCTGATTCATCTAGCCTTATAGTGATGTCTGGAGAGAGGGGAGGAGAGGAGAGGTGATGTGAGAGGGGGAGGAGAGGTGATGTGAGAGGGAGCGGAGAGGAGAGGAGATGTAAGAAGAGGAGAGGAAAGGAGAGGAGACGAGACAAGAGGAGAGAAAAAATGTAAGGAGAAGGTGTCAGTTTCTATGGTTTTAATAAAAATATTCTGTGTCTAAACGGAAGTAGAATGTACATCTTCCTTACCTTGTGTGGGCTGTGAATCCTCCACATAGGTGGTATTAGTCTTCTCTGGATCATCACTGGCCCTGCATACAGAGGACAGAAAAAGAGGGAGAAAAGAGGGAGAAAGGAGGGAGAAAGGAGGGAGAAAAGAGGGAGAAAGGAGGGAGAAAGGAAGGAGAAAGGAGGGAGAAAAGAGGGAGAAAGGAGGGAGAAAGGAAGGAGAAAATAGGGAGAAAATAGGGAGAAAAGAGGGAGAAAAGAGGGAGAAAGGAGGGAGAAAAGAGGGAGAAAAGAGGGAGAAAGGAGGGAGAAAATAGGGAGAAAGGAGGGAGAAAGGAAGGAGAAAATAGGGAGAAAAGAGGGAGAAAAGAGGGAGAAAGGAGGGAGAAAGGAGGGAGAAAGGAAGGAGAAAAGAGGGAGAAAAGAGGGATAAAAGAGGGAGAAAAGAGGGAGAAAAGAGGGAGAAAGGAGGGAGAAAGGGAGTGTTATTGGTACTGTCTCTTTGCCCTTTGCGGTCAAAAATAGAACTGTCTCCAGGCATCAGAGATTTAATGCTCATTTTGATTTCACTCTGAGCACTAATCCATTTCTATCCTAATCACTTCAACACTGTGTTTCCTAATCTCTCTGTGCAGACGTGCCACAGTTTTGCTAATACATAATACACTTAGGGTTAATCAGAGTTAGAGCCAGGGACATGACCTATAATGCTGTAGGTTGGGTTACTGTAGAGGTGAGAAGTGTGTGGTACCTGGAGTAACGGCGGCTGCCCACAGAGCAGCGGTGACAGTACAGCAACAGCACGGAGAGAAGGATCAGTGAACCTCCAGCGAACACACACAGCAGGACCAGCAGGATCACATAGTTCTCAACCCGTCCTACCGACACTGGCACCTCCTGTATAGTGGGAAGGACCATAAGGGTCAGAGGCATAGTACCTTACCCTAGACACAACCCCTTTCAACCAATGGCAGTCTGTAAACGTTTCCCAAATAGATATTTGGTTAAGGGAACTTCTATCTGGAGAAACGGGGTGTGACTCTTCAGGTTTAATTTAGCTTAGCAGCTTACCCTCATGGCTAACACTTTCAGTGTACACAGATCTGAAATGACTGGATAGGTGACAGAAATATGATAGAAAATCTATTGTATTTCATACTTTGCATCCCATTAAAGGGTTTTGCCTTGCATTACGGTTGTGCGTCATAATGTATTGTATTGTCAATCAATGATTGAATAGATAGCCTGCAGTACAGTATTCTTTTGAAATGCATTATGTTTTCACACCATGTTTGTGTGAATGCGTGTGTGAATCTACTGTGGCGAGCCAACATCTCAGCTACATAACTAGTGCTGCTGGGAAAAAGATCATTTTCCTTTTGAAGTCAGAAGAAATATTTTTGTCCCATTACTGTGTCAGCTCAGCAGTGTAATATTTAATAAGGATTTATTAATACAGAAAGATGTAAGCCACACATACACACATACAGTAATGTTGCACAACTGCTCTTCTCTGTAATTTGTGATTAACGTGCTCTGTCTTCCCTAAGTGATCCTCAGGATTAGAATCGAAACGTCAATGAGACCTTTAATTCAATTTCCCTGCTCATCTGACTGAGGGGAAAATGAAGACTCTGCATGCTAAAAATGGAAATGCGTGGAGAAAAGGAGGGAAGATGTAGAGGAGAGGGGGAGAGAGGGGGAGAGGGAGAGAGGAGGAGAGGGGGGGGAGAGAGGGAGAGGGGGCGAGAGGGAGAGAGGGGGAGGGAGGGGAAGAGGAGGAGAGAGGGAGAGAGGAGGAGAGAGGGAGAGGAGAGAGGGAGAGAGAGGGGGAGAGAGGAGGAGAGGGAGAGGAGGAGAGAGGGGGAGAGACAGTGAGACGGGGGGAGAGGAGGAGATGGAGAGAGGGAGAGAGGGGAAGAGGAGGAGAGAGGGAGAGGGGGGAGAGACGGGGGGAGAGGAGGAGATGGAGAGAGAGGGAGAGAGGGGGAGGGAGAGAAGGGGAGAGAGGGAGAAGGGGAGAGAGGGAGAGAGGGGGAGAGGAGGAGAGATGGAGATGAGGGGGAGAGGGGGAGAGAGGAGGAGAGAGGGAGAGGAGGAGAGAGGGGGAGAGAGGAGGAGAGAGGGGAGAGAGGGGAGAGGAGGAGATGGAGAGAGGGAGAGAGGAGGAGGGAGGGGGGAGAGGAGGAGAGAGGGGGAGAGGGGGAGAGACGGAGAGACGGGGGGAGAGGAAGAGATGGAGAGAGGGGGAGAGGAGGAGAGAGGGAGAGAGGGGGAGAGAGGGAGAGAGGGGAGAGGAGGAGAGAGAGGGAGAGAGGGGGAGAGAGGGGGAGAGACGGGGAGAGAGGGGAGAGGAGGAGATGGAGAAAGGAGGAGAGAGGGAGAGAGAGGGGGAGAGGGGGAGAGAGGAGGAGGAGAGAGGGGAAGAGGAGGAGAGAGGGGGAGAGGGGGAGAGAGGGGAGAGGGGAGAGGGGGAGAGACGGGGGGAGAGGAGGAGATGGAGAGAGAGGGGGAGAGAGGGAGGGAGAGAGGGGAGAGAGTGGGAGAGGAGGAGAGAGGAGGAGAGGAGGAGAGAGGGAGATGAGGAGAGAGGGGGAGAGGGGGAGAGAGAGGGGGAGAGGGGGAGAGAGGGAGAGAGATGGTGAGACGGGGAGAGAGGAGGAGATGGAGAGAGGAGGAGAGAGGAGGAGAGAGGGAGGGAGGGAGGGAGGGAGGGAGGGAGAGGGGGAGAGACGGAGAGAGGGGGAGATGGGAGAGGGGGAGAGGGGAGAGAGGGAGAGAGGGGGAGAGAAGGAGAGAGGGAGAGAGGGGGAGAGGAGGAGAGAGGGAGAGAGGAGGAGAGAGGGAGAGAGAGGGAGAGGAGGGAGAGAGGGGGAGAGGGGGAGAGACGGGGGGAGAGGAGGAGATGGAGAAAGGAGGAAAGGAGGAGAGAGGAGAGGGGGGGGGAGAGGGGGGAGAGGAGGAGGGGAGAGGGGAAGAGGAGGAGAGAGGGGGAGAGGAGGAGAGAGGGGAGAGAGGGGGAGAGAGGGAGAGAGAGGGGAGAGGAGGAGAGAGGGAGAGAGGAGGAGAGAGGGAGAGAGGAGGAGAGAGGGAGAGAGGGGGAGAGAGAGAGGGAGATGAGGAGAGAGGGGGAGAGAGGGAGAGAGAGGGAGAGGGGAGAGGGGGAGAGAGGGAGAGAGACGGTGAGACGGGGGGAGAGGAGGAGATGGAGAGAGGGAGAGAGGGGGAGAGGGGGAGAGAGGGAGAGAGGGAGAGGAGGAGAGAGGGAGATAGGGGGAGAGACGGGGGAGAGGAGGAGAGAGGGAGAGAGGGGGAGAGGAGGAGATGGAGAAAGGAGGAGAGAGGGAGGGAGGGGGAGAGGAGGAGAGAGGGGAGAGGGGGGAGAGACGGAGAGACGGGGGAGAGGAGGAGATGGAGAGAGGGGGAGAGGGGGAGAGAAGGAGAGAGGGAGAGAGGGAGAGAGGGAGAGAGAGGGAGAGGAGGAGAGAGGGAGATAGGGGGAGAGACGGGGGGAGAGGAGGAGAGATGGAGAGAGGGGGAGATGGAGAAAGGAGGAGAGAGGGAGAGAGGGGGAGAGGGGGGAGAGGAGGAGATGGAGAAATGAGGAAAGGAGGAGAGAGGGAGAGAGGGGGAGAGGGGGAGGAGGAGGAGGGAGAGGGGAAGAGGAGGGAGAGAGGGAGAGAGGGGGAGAGGAGGAGAGAGGGGAGAGGGGGAGAGACGGGGGGAGAGAGGGAGGAGATGGAGAGAGAGGGGGAGAGAGGGAGAGAGAGGGGGAGGGAGAGAGGGGAGAGAGGGAGAAGGGGAGAGAGTGGGAGAGGAGGAGAGAGGGAGAGAGGAGGAGAGGAGGAGAGAGGGAGATGAGGAGAGAGGGGGAGAGGGGAGAGAGAGGGGGAGAGGGGGAGAGAGGGAGAGAGACGGTGAGACGGGGAGAGGAGAGATGGAGAGAGGGGGAGAGAGGAGGAGGGAGGGAGGGAGGGGGAGAGGGGGAGAGACGGAGAGACGGGGGAGATGGAGAGAGGGAGAGAGGGGGAGAGGAGGAGAGAGGGGGAGAGGGGGAGAGAAGGAGAGAGGGAGAGAGGGAGAGAGGGGAGAGAGGGAGAGAGGAGGAGAGAGGGGAGAGAGGGAGAGAGGGAGAGAGGGGGAGAGGGGGAGAGAGGGGGAGAGACGGGGAGAGAGGAGGAGATGGAGAAAGGAGGAAAGGAGGAGAGAGGGAGAGAGGGGAGAGAGGGGAGAGGAGGAGAGGGGGAGAGAGGGAGAGAGGGGAGAGAGGGAGAGAGGAGGAGAGAGGAGGAGAGAGGGAGATGAGGAGAGAGGGGGAGAGAGGGAGAGAGAGGGGGAGAGGGGAGAGGGGGAGAGAGATGGTGAGAGGGGGAGAGGAGGAGATGGAGAGAGGGGAGAGGAGGGGAGGGGGAGAGGGGAGAGAGGGGGAGAGGGGGAGAGACGGAGGAGATGGAGGAGGAGGGATGGAGAGGGGAGAGAGGGGGAGAGGGGAGAGAGGGAGAGAGAGGAGAGAGGGAGGAGGGAGAGAGGGAGAGGAGAGAGGGAGAGACGGGGAGAGAGGGGGAGAGGGGAGAGGGGAGAGAGAGGGAGAGAGGGGGAGATGGAGGGAGGAGATGGAGAAAGGAGGAGGAGGAGAGAGGGGAGAGGGGGAGAGGAGGAGATGGAGAGAGGAGGGGGAGAGAGGGGAGAGACGGGGAGAGGGGGAGATGGAGAGAGGAGAGAATAGAGGGAGAGGAGGGGGAGAGAGGGGGAGAGATGGGGAGAGAGGGGTAGAGAGGGGAGAGGGGGAGAGGAGGAGAGAGGGGGAGAGGAGGAGAGGGGGAGAGGGGGGAGAGACGGGGAGAGGAGGAGATGGAGAGGGGAGGAAAGGAGGAGAGAGGGAGGGGGGAGAGAGAGAGAGGGGGAGAGGAGGATATGGAGAGAGAGGGGGAGAGAGGGAGAGAGAGGGGGAGGAGGGAGGGAGAGAGGGGAGAGGAGGAGAGAGGGAGATGGGGAGAGAGGGGGAGAGGGGGAGGAGAGGGGAGAGAGGGGGAGAGAGGGAGAGAGGGTGAGACGGGGAGAGGAGAGATGGAGAGAGGGAGAGAGGAGGAGGGAGGGAGGGAGGGGGAGAGGGGGAGAGAGGGAGAGAGGGGGGAGATGGAGAGAGGGAGAGAGGGGGAGAGGAGGAGAGAGGGGGAGAGGGGGAGAGAAGGAGAGAGGGGGAGAGAGGGAGAGAGGAGGAGAGAGGGAGAGAGGAGGAGAGAGGGAGAGAGGGGGAGAGGAGGAGAGAGGGAGAGGAGGAGAGAGGGGGGAGAGGGGGAGAGAGAGGGGGAGAGAGGGAGAGAGACGGTGAGGGGGGAGAGGAGTAGATGGAGAGAGGATAGGAGAGAGGAGGAGGGAGGGAGGGAGGGGGAGAGGGGGAGAGACGGAGAGACGGGGGGAGATGGAGAGAGGGAGAGAGGGGGAGAGGAGGAGAGAGGGGGAGAGGGGGAGAGAAGGAGAGAGGGAGAGAGGGAGAGAGGAGGAGAGAGGGAGAGAGGAGGAGAGAGGGAGAGAGAGGGAGAGAGGGGGAGAGGGGGGAGAGACGGAGAGACGGGGGAGAGGAGGAGATGGAGAAAGGAGGAAAGGAGGAGAGAGGGAGAGAGGAGGAGAGAGGGGAAGAGGAGGAGAGGGGGAGAGAGGGAGAGAGGGAGAGAGGGAGAGAGGAGGAGAGAGGAGGAGAGAGGGAGATGAGGAGAGAGGGGGGAGAGAGGGAGAGAGAGGGGAGAGGGGAGAGGGGGAGAGGGGGGAGAGAGATGGTGAGACGGGGGAGAGGAGGAGATGGAGAGAGGGAGAGAGGAGGGGAGGGGGAGAGGAGGAGAGAGGGGGAGAGGGGGAGAGACGGAGAGACGGGGGAGAGGAGGAGATGGAGAGAGGGAGAGAGGGGGAGAGGGGGAGAGAAGGAGAGAGGGAGAGAGGGAGAGGAGGAGAGAGGGAGAGACGGGGAGAGACGGGGGAGAGGAGGAGAGAGGGAGAGAGAGGGAGAGAGGGGGAGAGGAGGAGATGGAGAAAGGAGGAGAGAGGGAGAGAGGGGGAGAGGGGGAGAGGAGGAGATGGAGAGAGGAGGAAAGGAGGAGAGAGGGAGAGACGGGGGAGAGGGGGAGATGGAGAGAGAGAGAGGAGGGGGAGAGAGGGGAGAGACGGAGGAGAGAGGGAGTAGAGAGGGAGAGAGGGGGAGAGGAGGAGAGAGGGGGAGAGGAGGAGAGGGGGATAGGGGGGAGAGACGGGGGAGAGGAGGAGATGGAGAGGGGAGGAAAGGAGGAGAGAGGGAGGGGGAGAGAGAGAGAGGGGGAGAGGAGGATATGGAGAGAGGAGGAAAGTGTGCCTATTGGAGAGACGGGGGAGATGGAGAGAGAGAAGAAGAGAGAGGAGGGGGAGAGAGGGGAGAGACAGAGGAGAGAGGGAGAGACGGGGGAGAGGGGGAGAGGGGGAGATGGAGAGAGAGAGAAGAGGGGAGAGGGGGAGATGGAGAGAGAGAGAAGAGGGGAGAGGGGGAGAGACGGAGGAGAGAGGGGGAGAGACGGAGGAGAGAGGGGGAGAGGGGGAGAGGGAGAGAGAGAGAAGAGGAGAGAGGAGGGGCGACAGGGCGGCATCATCAGGAGGAGACAGTCAGACCGTGGTAAGCAGTGAGAACCAGACTTTTCTGCTGATGTTGTATTATGGACTGATTCTGATAATGGAGGGCCATTAAAAGCCAATGACAAAGCAGTTCTATATTGAATTTCATTTAACACACCCCTCTACTCTAATTACACTATGATTAAGACAGAGAGGACAGTAAGGGATTGGCTGTGATATCAAATGTCCTATGAGTCATGCTAAGATTGGTGATTGAGTGACAGACCGAACACTCCATACTATGGATGGGGAAGCCCTCTAGATCACAAGAGTCTACAGTGATTCATAACCTTGACTGAGGGAACAACAAGGTCAACCTTCCACACAGTATTACTGTATACTGTGTTAATAACTAATGCACCCTTGAGAGAGAGAAGGGGGGGATAGAATGAGAGAGAGAGAGAGAGAGAAGGGGGGGGTGGAATGAGAGAGAGAGCGAGATGGAGAGAGTGAGACAAGAGTGAGAGACAGACAAAGAAAGAATGTAGAGATATGGGAATGATCTGAGTCTGCAACTCTACATTTTCCACAGAGGAGTTTGGAACCCTCAGAATTAGCTTCTGGGGAAAGTTCTAGAACACCACCCATCAATCAAACATTGTCGACCTGTTAACTCCAATCACACACACAATCCAGCAACTGAGAGAATATTTTACGAGGAATGACTGGGAGGGAGAGGTGGCCATGGTTTCCAATTGAATGCCCTTCTGAGAATGAAAACAGCTGGCGTCAGGTTAGCTGCTAGCATAACCAGGCCTCGGATCAAAGCATCGCTAGATTCGCTAATGAAACAAAAATAATTGTGTGCCTATTGTTTGACCTTAGAAAGCGTGAACACATTTAAATAAGTGATCATCAGCATATTCATTTTACTCTGCCTTCATCCTCTTTCTGTTACTGGACTACAGAAGTGTATTAGTGAATAACATATCACACAGGGTTCATCCATTAGTATATAGGTTCAGCAGGAGGGGGACTCATGTAAAGACTGTGTGTAGGTCTAGACAAGTGAGGTGGGGATGGAGTACAGTGTGTTATGGCGTAGTAACAGGGAAAGTGGGGTACCTAGTCAGTTGTACAACTGAAATGTGTCTTCTGCATTTGACCCAACCCCTCTGAATCAGATAGGTGCTTGGGGCTACCTTAATTCGGCATCATTGGCGCTCGGGATCTGTTGTTGGGGGTTAACTGTCTCGGCTCCTTCAGGGAAAGCCTCACAGGCAGCACAATTACCTGATGGGTCTCAGTTATCATTACAGGAAACATCACACACACAACTTCTCCACTGCCAGAGTGACTGTAGTGTAATAATGCAATCTGCTGTTTTTACAAACTCAGCTCAACAGTAAGAACAACACAATCAATCAGTGTGAGCAGCTAAATCCCTGTCCGGCTACCTGCAGACCATATTACTAACCCACTGAAACCCTGGCCGGCTACCTGCAGACCATATTACTAACCCACTGAAACCCTGGCCGGCTACCTGCAGACCATATTACTAACCCACTGAAACCCTGGCCGGCTACCACCAGACCATATTACTAACCCACTGAAACCCTGGCCGGCTACCTGCAGACCATATTACTAACCCACTGAAACCCTGGCCGGCTACCTGCAGACCATATTAATAACCCACTGAAACCCTGGCCGGCTACCTGCAGACCATATTACTAACCCACTGAAACCCACTGTAACCCAATGGGCTCATCTGAAATGACAGGCTGTAGCCAGCCACTGAACCCAATGTCTGCTTCTGGGTTACGGACACAAAGACTGGGGGCTTAATGAAAAGAAAAAACAGGATGGAGGGAAGAGACCGAAGGGAGATTGTGGGGAGATAAAGAGAGAGGGAGAAGTGTGAGAAAAGAGGTAGGAGAGAGGATGAAGATAGCATGGAGAGAGATGGATGAAGAGAAGGTGGAGAGATGATTGAGAGAGTAGGAGAGCACAAGATGGATGGAGAGAAGGTGGAGAGATGATAGAGAGAGTAGGAGAGCACAAGATGGATGGAGAGAAGGTGGAGAGATGATTGAGAGAGTAGGATAGCACAAGATGGATGGAGAGAGGACAGGAGGTAGAGAGCTGCAGTACTTACGGTGGAGTTCTCCGTCAGGCTTGTCAGTACAGGCGAGTCATTGCTCATGGTCCAGGTCAGAGAGAGTGAACCCTGAGTACGATAAACAGAAGAGAGGAGAGGAGAGGAGAGCTTAGATACTCATACACTATCCAGTCTAGTTCTTTCTTGCGCGCAGGCTGCCCTGATACTGTCTGGAGCCTGATTTCACATGTGCTCCACTTATCTAAAGGACTTGCAGTCAGTGCATTCATCTTAACATAGCTCGGTGAGAAAACCACAGTCGTAGTAAGCACATTTTTCCTCAGTACAGAAGTTATCAGCAAAGTCAGGGCTAATAGGAATAGACAAGTGCAAGTATTTATTTTTATGGGGTGGGAGTAAGACTGCAATGTCTTATTTAAATACTCTTTGAAGAGGTAGGGTTTCAGATGTTTTCAGAAGATGAGCATGGACTCAGAAGATGGGCATGGGGAAGCTCATTCCACCATCAAAGTGCGGGGACAGATATAAGATTTGTCTGGGCTGAGTTGGGAGCTGAACCTCCGTAGGGGTGGGACAGCCAAGAGACCAGAGGTGGCAGAACGGAGTGCTCGGGTTGGGGTGTGGGATTTGAGCACAGTCTGAAGGTAGGCAGGGGGCAGTTCCCCTTGCTGCTCCTTAGGTCTTACATGTTCACAATAATCTCCTAGAACAACAAAGTGAAGGGAAATACCTAGTCAGTTGTACAACTGAATGCCTTCAACTGAAATGTGTCTTCTGCATTTAACCCAACTATGCTGAATCAGAGAGTTGCAGGGGCTGCCTTAAATCAACATCCACAGCACCTAGGAAACTGCCTTGCTCAGGGGCAGAATGACAGATTTTTACCGCGTCAGCTCATGGATTCGATCCAGCAACCTTTCCAGTTACTGGCCCAATGCTCTAACCACTAGGCTACCTGCCACCCAAAGTACTAGTGTATTACATCTAAGTGGAATGCATTAGCAGTGCGACAGCACTGACCTCATATACAGTATAAATGGTGTATCAGGTGTGCATGCGGGTGTGTGCGATGGCTAATCCCACGTCTCTCTTGTTCTTCTGATTGTATTACAATACAATAATCTGCTCTATACGCTACTCTCATCAGAGACTACCACATAATCTCTTTGGCATGAATGTGTGTGTGCAAAATTCTGATTCATGCTCAGAAAAACTTTGACACATCCCCACACCATATGAGCACCTTATTTTACGCAAAACCTCATCCAACCTGCTCAGTCCTTTGGTAGAGCGAAGAGCTTTCTACAAACACCAGCCCAGTTCAAATGTTACAGTTAAAACATAAAGCCCATTACTTGTAAATTGTCGTGACATACAGTACCTGTCAAAAGTTTGGACACACCTATTTATTCAAGGGTTTTTCTTTATTTGTACTATATTCTACATTATATAATAATAGTGAAGACATCACAACTATGAAATAACACATATGGAATCATGTAGGTTCCAAAAGAGTGTTAAACAATAAAAATATATTTTATATTTGAGATTCTTCAAAGTAGCCACCCTGCTTTGATGTATTCTCTGAACCAGCTTCACCTGGAATGCTTTTCCAAAAGTCTTGGATTTTTATTCTACAACGTATAAAATAGTAAAAATAAATAAAAACTCTTAAATGAGTAGGTGTGTCCAAACTTTTGATTGGTACTGTACCAGCTCATGTTAGCCTTAGACACACATAAAACCCTCATTAGCCACATATGTAATAAGTTCCTATGATGTTTTACACACACATATATACTATGTTTTTTGTGAACATGTAAGACCTAAGGAGCAGCATACATATTATGAAATATAAATCATCTTGATAATATCATCATGGATAGAAAAGTGAATGGCATTTCTATGTTGACCTCAGGGCAGTGTTAATTTCGTCAACAAAAATAGTGACAAAAATATTAGTCAGTCACCTATTTTTCAGTGGCAATTCACGAGACAATAACTGACTAAATCAGGGCTATTCAACTGGTGGCCCACGGGTCAAATCCAGCCCGTTTATTCATTTAGACTGGTCCTTTGATCAATTCTGAACATGAATAAAATATCTGCATTCAGTGCTGAAATGACAAGCACTATGATGGTTGTCTATTGTGTGGTTTCTGGTGTGTTTTTTGTGGTCTTTAGCGCGCATGTGGCATGTTGATTAATTTGGCTCTAGCGTTTGAACGGTTTATTCTACAAAATATTATGACCCCATTCTTGAAAGCTACGACTCTCAGGAACACATACATGCCTTCCGTTTCCCTCTCTTATGCTCACGAGGACTTGTTAGAAGGGAGGGTGACAAAAAAATGCAGTTGATGAATGAGGGACATTATTTCAAAGCATACTTCCTTCAGACTGGAATTTGGCATTACCTGATTTGACATACAGTGAGCTCCAAAAGTTTTGGGACATTATTATTTTTGTTGTTGTTTTGGCTCTGTACTCCAGCACTTTAGATTTTAAATGATATAATGATTGAGGTTAAATTGCAGACTGTCAGCTTTAATTTGAGGGTATTGTCATCCATATTGGGTGAACCGTTCAGAAATTACAACACTTTTTGAACCCGCAAAACACCAGTCTCAACATCAACAGCGAAGAGGCGACTCTGGGATGCTGGCCTTCTAGTCAGGGTTGCAAAGAAAAAGCCACATCTCAGACTGGCCAATAAAAAGAAAAGATTAAGATGGGCAAAAGAACACAGACACTGGACAGAGGAACTCTGCCTATAAGGCCAGCATCCCGGAGTCGCCTCTTTACTGTTGACGTTGAGACTGGTGTTTATGGGTACTATTTAATAAAACTACCAGTTGAGGACTTGTGAGGCATCTGTTTCTCAAACAGAAACTCTAATGTTCTTGTCCTCTTGCTCAGTTGTGCACCGGGGCCTCCCACTTTTTCTTTTTTGCTCTGTTCTGTGAAGGGAGTAGTACACAGCGTTGTACCAGATCTTCAGTTTCTTGGCAATTTCTCGCATGGAATAGCCTTCATTTCTCAGAACAAGAATAGATTGAAGAGTTTCAGAAGCAAGGTCTTTGTTTCTGGCCATTTTGAGCCTGTAATTTAACCCACAAATGCTGATGCTACAGATACTCAAATGGTCTAAAGAAGGACAGTTTTATTGCTTCTTTAATCAGAACGACAGTTTTCAGCTGTGCTAACATAATTGAAAAAGGGTTTTCTAATGATAAACTTAGATTAGTTAACACAACGTGCCATTGGAACACAGGAGTGACGGTTGCTGATAATGGGCCTCTACGCCTATGTAGATATTCCATTTAAAATCAGCCGTTTCCAGCTATAATAGTCATTTTCAACATTTTTATTTTAATGGAAAACAAATGTGCTTTTCTTTCATAAACAAGGACATTTCTAAGTGACCCCAAACTGTTGAATGGTAGTGCATATATATATATATAGCTTACCCCAGAGAGAGATATATGAGAGAGATATGCTGTTGGCATGCTACAACACCAACATGCATTTCTTTATGTCAAATGGCTACTGTGGCTACAGATACAGACGTACAGAATTCGTACTTTTTCTACCTGAATATTTGGTATAAAGATAAGCAATATATTGTTAGATTATAGGTGTAACTCTAGTGGGCCTAAAACAATCTTCTTCCAACTGTCAGAAACAGTTGGAGCACCAGGGCACGTTCCCTCCATATGATAGCCCTGCAGTAGCTGTAGCTTAATAATAGCCACACCATACCAAACCTTGGCAAACATTTCTAAACTTTATTAGGGTAATATCAAAAGGAAGTTAAGACATTGTTTGACTACCCTCCCCTGTGCCCCCTCAAAAAACCAACAACCTTCCCCAAAGAAAAAAGAGAACTTTGACAAGCCTCCACTATTTTGAACCATCCCTCCCCCAGTACATTTTGATCTGTCCCTAATATCTGACTAGTAAATGGACTGGACAAGAGTTTTTGGAGGGTTTCCAATCTGACAGCAACACAACCTTGCTGCAAATTAGGCACACACCTTAATCTTCCGGTGGTAGAAGCCCCCCGTAGAAAAAGGGGCAACGTTTGGAGCCAATTTACTTATCTTTCGATGGGGCCTGCTACTGTGATGAGCGAGCCACATCTCTCCCTCTCCATCAATGTGCGCTCCCAGGAGAGAGACAAAAGGCTTCTGATTTTATAACATTTCATAATCCAATTGCTGGAAATACAAACCTTAGAAGCAACTACATTTGTTTTCAGCTTTCTGTGGGTATATGTTTTATTTGTCATATTCAGCTCATATAGCAACTATGCCTTTAAGATACAAAGGGCGAATCCGCCATTGTGAGTGATTTTTTAGTTGTTGTTCATTTGATTAGGATCTCCATTAGCCGACGCCAATAGTGACAGCTAGTCTTACTGGGGACAGACACAACGAAAAACACATTACCAGACAAAATACTTTACAAAATGAAAAACATTAACATGTTGTGTGTTTGTGTGTGTGTGTGTGTATCTATGAGTTACATATACATGTCAGTACATACACACAGCAAGTAGGTCACATGTCAGTACATACACACAGCAAGTAGGTCACATGTCAGTACATACACACAGCAAGTAGGTCACATGTCAGAACATATACACAGCAAGTAGGTCACATGTCAGTACATACACACAGCAAGTAGGTCACATGTCAGTACATACACACAGCAAGTAGGTCACATGTCAGAACATATACACAGCAAGTATGTCACATGTCAGTACATACACACAACAAGTAGGTCACATGTCAGTACATACACACAACCAGTAGGTCACATGTCAGTAACTACACACAACTAGTAGGTCACGTCAGTTCATACACACAGCAAGTAGGTCACATGTCAGTTCATACACACAGCAAGTAGGTCACATGTCAGAACATATACACAGCAAGTACGTCACATGTCAGAACATATACACAACCAGTAGGTCACATGTCAGTACATACACACAACCAGTAGGTCACATATCAGTACATACACACAACAAGTAGGTCACATGTTAGTACATACACACAACCAGTAGGTCACATGTCAGTACATACACACAACTAGTAGGTCACATGTCAGTACATACACACAACCAGTAGGTCACATATCAGTACATACACACAACCAGTAGGTCACATGTCATTACATACACACAACCAGTAGGTCACATGTCAGTAAATACACACAACCAGTAGGTCACATGTCAGTACATACACACAGCAAGTAGGTCACATGTCAGAACATATACACAACCAGTAGGTCACATGTCAGTACATACACACAACCAGTAGGTCACATGTCAGTACATACACACAACCAGTAGGTCACATGTCAGTACATACACACAACCAGTAGGTCACATGTCAGTACATACACACAACCAGTAGGTCACATGTCAGTACATACACACAACCAGTAGGTCACATGTCAGTACATACACACAACCAGTAGGTCACATGTCAGTACATACACACAGCAAGTAGGTCACATGTCAGTACATACACACAGCAAGTAGGTCACATGTCAGAACATATACACAACCAGTAGGTCACATGTCAGTACATACACACAACCAGTAGGTCACATGTCAGTACATACACACAACCAGTAGGTCACATGTCAGTACATACACACAACCAGTAGGTCACATGTCAGTACATACACACAACCAGTAGGTCACATGTCAGTACATACACACAACCAGTAGGTCACATGTCAGTACATACACACACAACCAGTAGGTCACATGTCAGTACATACACACAGCAAGTAGGTCACATGTCAGAACATATACACAACCAGTAGGTCACATGTCAGTACATACACACAACCAGTAGGTCACATGTCAGTACATACACACAACCAGTAGGTCACATGTCAGTACATACACACAACCAGTAGGTCACATGTCAGTACATACACACAACCAGTAGGTCACATGTCAGTACATACACACAACCAGTAGGTCACATGTCAGTACATACACACAACCAGTAGGTCACATGTCAGAACATATACACAGCAAGTAGGTCACATGTCAGAACATATACACAACCAGTAGGTCACATGTCAGTACATACACACAACCAGTAGGTCACATGTCAGTACATACACACAACAAGTAGGTCACATGTTAGTACATACACACAACCAGTAGGTCACATGTCAGTACATACACACAACTAGTAGGTCACATGTCAGTACATACACACAACCAGTAGGTCACATATCAGTACATACACACAACCAGTAGGTCACATGTCAGTACATACACACAACCAGTAGGTCACATGTCATTACATACACACAACCAGTAGGTCACATGTCAGTAAATACACACAACCAGTAGGTCACATGTCAGTACATACACACAGCAAGTAGGTCACATGTCAGAACATATACACAACCAGTAGGTCACATGTCAGTACATACACACAACCAGTAGGTCACATGTCAGTACATACACACAACCAGTAGGTCACATGTCAGTACATACACACAACCAGTAGGTCACATGTCAGTACATACACACAACCAGTAGGTCACATGTCAGTACATACACACAACCAGTAGGTCACATGTCAGTACATACACACAACCAGTAGGTCACATGTCAGTACATACACACAGCAAGTAGGTCACATGTCAGTACATACACACAGCAAGTAGGTCACATGTCAGAACATATACACAACCAGTAGGTCACATGTCAGTACATACACACAACCAGTAGGTCACATGTCAGTACATACACACAACCAGTAGGTCACATGTCAGTACATACACACAACCAGTAGGTCACATGTCAGTACATACACACAACCAGTAGGTCACATGTCAGTACATACACACAACCAGTAGGTCACATGTCAGTACATACACACAGCAAGTAGGTCACATGTCAGAACATATACACAACCAGTAGGTCACATGTCAGTACATACACACAACCAGTAGGTCACATGTCAGTACATACACACAACCAGTAGGTCACATGTCAGTACATACACACAACCAGTAGGTCACATGTCAGTACATACACACAACCAGTAGGTCACATGTCAGTACATACACACAACCAGTAGGTCACATGTCAGTACATACACACAACCAGTAGGTCACATGTCAGAACATATACACAGCAAGTAGGTCACATGTCAGAACATATACACAACCAGTAGGTCACATGTCAGTACATACACACAACCAGTAGGTCACATGTCAGTACATACACACAACAAGTAGGTCACATGTTAGTACATACACACAACCAGTAGGTCACATGTCAGTACATACACACAACTAGTAGGTCACATGTCAGTACATACACACAACCAGTAGGTCACATATCAGTACATACACACAACCAGTAGGTCACATGTCAGTACATACACACAACCAGTAGGTCACATGTCAGTAAATACACACAACCAGTAGGTCACATGTCAGTACATACACACAGCAAGTAGGTCACATGTCAGAACATATACACAACCAGTAGGTCACATGTCAGTACATACACACAACCAGTAGGTCACATGTCAGTACATACACACAACCAGTAGGTCACATGTCAGTACATACACACAACCAGTAGGTCACATGTCAGTACATACACACAACCAGTAGGTCACATGTCAGTACATACACACAACCAGTAGGTCACATGTCAGTACATACACACAACCAGTAGGTCACATGTCAGTACATACACACAGCAAGTAGGTCACATGTCAGTACATACACACAGCAAGTAGGTCACATGTCAGAACATATACACAACCAGTAGGTCACATGTCAGTACATACACACAACCAGTAGGTCACATGTCAGTACATACACACAACCAGTAGGTCACATGTCAGTACATACACACAACCAGTAGGTCACATGTCAGTACATACACACAACCAGTAGGTCACATGTCAGTACATACACACAACCAGTAGGTCACATGTCAGTACATACACACAGCAAGTAGGTCACATGTCAGAACATATACACAACCAGTAGGTCACATGTCAGTACATACACACAACCAGTAGGTCACATGTCAGTACATACACACAACCAGTAGGTCACATGTCAGTACATACACACAACCAGTAGGTCACATGTCAGTACATACACACAACCAGTAGGTCACATGTCAGTACATACACACAACCAGTAGGTCACATGTCAGTACATACACACAACCAGTAGGTCACATGTCAGTACATACACACAACCAGTAGGTCACATGTCAGTACATACACACAACTAGTAGGTCACATGTCAGTTCATACACACAACCAGTAGGTCACATGTCAGTACATACACACAACCAGTAGGTCACATGTCAGTACATACACACAACCAGTAGGTCACATTTCAGTTCATACACACAACCAGTAGGTCACATGTCAGTACATACACACAACCAGTAGGTTACATGTCAGTACATACACACAACCAGTAGGTCACATGTCAGTACATACACACAACCAGTAAGTCACATGTCAGTACATACACACAACCAGTAGGTCACATGTCAGTTCATACACACAACCAGTAGGTCACATGTCAGTACATACACACAACCAGTAGGTCACATGTCAGTACATACACACAACCAGTAGGTCACATGTCAGTACATACACACAACCAGTAGGTCACATGTCAGTTCATACACACAACCAGTAGGTCACATGTCAGTACATACACACGACCAGTAGGTCACATGTCAGTACATACACACAACCAGTAGGTCACATGTCAGTACATACACACAACCAGTAGGTCACATGTCAGTACATACACACAACCAGTAGGTCACATGTCAGTACATACACACAACCAGTAGGTCACATGTCAGTACATACACACAACCAGTAGGTCACATGTCAGTACATACACACAACCAGTAGGTCACATGTCAGTACATACACATAACCAGTAGGTCACATGTCAGTACATACACACAACCAGAAGGTCACATGTCAGTACATACACATAACCAGTAGGTCACATGTCAGTACATACACACAACCAGTAGGTCACATGTCAGTACATACACATAACCAGTAGGTCACATGTCAGTACATACACACAACCAGTAGGTCACATGTCAGAACATATACACAGCAAGTAGGTCACATGTCAGTACATACACACAACCAGTAGGTCACATGTCAGTACATACACACAACCAGTAGGTCACATGTCAGTACATACACACAACCAGTAGGTCACATGTCAGTACATACACACAACCAGTAGGTCACATGTCAGTACATACACACATCCAGTAGGTCACATGTCAGTTCATACACACAACCAGTAGGTCACATGTCAGTACATACACACAACCAGTAGGTCACATGTCAGTACATACACACAACCAGTAGGTCACATGTCAGTACATACACACAACCAGTAGGTCACATGTCAGTACATACACACAACCAGTAGGTCACATGTCAGTACATACACACAACCAGTAGGTCACATGTCAGTACATACACACAACCAGTAGGTCACATGTCAGTACATACACATAACCAGTAGGTCACATGTCAGTACATACACACAACCAGTAGGTCACATGTCAGTACATACACATAACCAGTAGGTCACATGTCAGTACATACACACAACCAGTAGGTCACATGTCAGTTCATACACACAACCAGTAGGTCACATGTCAGTACATACACACAACCAGTAGGTCACATGTCAGTACATACACACAACCAGTAGGTCACATGTCAGTACATACACACAACCAGTAGGTCACATGTCAGTTCATACACACAACCAGTAGGTCACATGTCAGTACATACACACAACCAGTAGGTCACATGGGGGAGAGGCATTGTGCAGTGAGGTGTTGTTGTTTTTTCATTGTTTGAAACCAGGTTTATTGTTCACTTGCACTATATAAGATTGAAGGGAGTTCCATGCAATCATGGCTCTGTACAATACTGTAAGTTTCCTGGAACTTATTCTGGAATGGGGACTGTGAAAAGATGGCATGTCTGGTGTGGTAAGTGTGTGTGTGTCAGTTCTGTGTGTAAGTTGACTATGCAAACAATTTGGAATTTCCAACACATGAATGTTTGGACTAAAAACAAGAAGCGATGCAGTCAGAGCGCATAGCTACAGGCTACAGTTGCAGGCTACAACTGCAACACTTTTTATTATTATTATTTTATAAGGTGGTTACACAGCACTGTGAGGTATTTTATAAGGTGGTTACACAGCACTGTGAGGTATTTTATAAGGTGGTTACACAGCACTGTGAGGTATTTTATAAGGTGGTTACACAGCACTGTGAGGTATTTTATAAGGTGATTACACAGCACTGTGAGGTATTTTATAAGGTGGTTACACAGCACTGTGAGGTATTTTATAAGATGGTTACACAGCACTGTGAGGTATTTTATAAGGTGATTACACAGCACTGTGAGGTATTTTATAAGGTGATTACACAGCACTGTGAGGTATTTTATAAGGTGATTACACAGCACTGTGAGGTATTTTATAAGGTGATTACACAGCACTGTGAGGTATTTTATAAGATGGTTACACAGCACTGTGAGGTATTTTATAAGGTGGTTACACAGCACTGTGAGGTATTTTATAAGGTGGTTACACAGCACTGTGAGGTATTTTATAAGGTGGTTACACAGCACTGTGAGGTATTTTATAAGGTGGTTACACAGCACTGTGAGGTATTTTATAAGGTGGTTACACAGCACTGTGAGGTATTTTATAAGGTGGTTACACAGCACTGTGAGGTATTTTATAAGGTGGTTACACAGCACTGTGAGGTATTTTATAAGGTGGTTACACAGCACTGTGAGGTATTTTATAAGGTGGTTACACAGCACTGTGAGGTATTTTATAAGGTGGTTACACAGCACTGTGAGGTATTTTATAAGGTGGTTACACAGCACTGTGAGGTATTTTATAAGGTGGTTACACAGCACTGTGAGGTATTTTATAAGGTGGTTACACAGCACTGTGAGGTATTTTATAAGGTGGTTACACAGCACTGTGAGGTATTTTATAAGGTGGTTACACAGCACTGTGAGGTATTTTATAAGGTGGTTACACAGCACTGTGAGGTATTTTATAAGGTGGTTACACAGCACTGTGAGGTATTTTATAAGGTGGTTACACAGCACTGTGAGGTATTTTATAAGGTGGTTACACAGCACTGTGAGGTATTTTATAAGGTGGTTACACAGCACTGTGAGGTATTTTATAAGGTGGTTACACAGCACTGTGAGGTATTTTATAAGGTGGTTACACAGCACTGTGAGGTATTTTATAAGGTGGTTACACAGCACTGTGAGGTATTTTATAAGGTGGTTACACATCACTGTGAGGTATTTTATAAGGTGGTTACACAGCACTGTGAGGTATTTTATAAGGTGGTTACACATCACTGTGAGGTATTTTATAAGGTGGTTACACAGCACTGTGAGGTATTTTATAAGGTGATTACACAGCACTGTGAGGTATTTTATAAGGTGGTTACACAGCACTGTGAGGTATTTTATAAGGTGGTTACACAGCACTGTGAGGTATTTTATAAGGTGGTTACACAGCACTGTGAGGTATTTTATAAGGTGGTTACACAGCACTGTGAGGTATTTTATAAGGTGGTTACACAGCACTGTGAGGTATTTTATAAGGTGGTTACACAGCACTGTGAGGTATTTTATAAGGTGGTTACACATCACTGTGAGGTATTTTATAAGGTGGTTACACAGCACTGTGAGGTATTTTATAAGGTGGTTACACATCACTGTGAGGTATTTTATAAGGTGGTTACACAGCACTGTGAGGTATTTTATAAGGTGATTACACAGCACTGTGAGGTATTTTATAAGGTGGTTACACAGCACTGTGAGGTATTTTATAAGGTGGTTACACAGCACTGTGAGGTATTTTATAAGGTGGTTACATAGCACTGTGAGGTATTTTATAAGGTGGTTACACAGCACTGTGAGGTATTTTATAAGGTGGTTACACAGCACTGTGAGGTATTTTATAAGGTGGTTACATAGCACTGTGAGGTATTTTATAAGGTGGTTACACAGCACTGTGAGGTATTTTATAAGGTGGTTACACAGCACTGTGAGGTATTTTATAAGGTGGTTACATAGCACTGTGAGGTATTTTATAAGGTGGTTACACAGCACTGTGAGGTATTTTATAAGGTGGTTACACAGCACTGTGAGGTATTTTATAAGGTGGTTACACAGCACTGTGAGGTATTTTATAAGGTGGTTACACAGCACTGTGAGGTATTTTATAAGGTGGTTACACATCACTGTGAGGTATTTTATAAGGTGGTTACACAGCACTGTGAGGTATTTTATAAGGTGGTTACACATCACTGTGAGGTATTTTATAAGGTGGTTACACAGCACTGTGAGGTATTTTATAAGGTGATTACACAGCACTGTGAGGTATTTTATAAGGTGGTTACACAGCACTGTGAGGTATTTTATAAGGTGGTTACACAGCACTGTGAGGTATTTTATAAGGTGGTTACATAGCACTGTGAGGTATTTTATAAGGTGGTTACACAGCACTGTGAGGTATTTTATAAGGTGGTTACACAGCACTGTGAGGTATTTTATAAGGTGGTTACACAGCACTGTGAGGTATTTTATAAGATGGTTACACAGCACTGTGAGGTATTTTATAAGATGGTTACACAGCACTGTGAGGTATTTTATAAGATGGTTACACAGCACTGTGAGGTATTTTATAAGGTGGTTACACAGCACTGTGAGGTATTTTATAAGGTGGTTACACAGCACTGTGAGGTATTTTATAAGGTGGTTACACAGCACTGTGAGGTATTTTATAAGGTGGTTACACAGCACTGTGAGGTATTTTATAAGATGGTTACACAGCACTGTGAGGTATTTTATAAGATGGTTACACAGCACTGTGAGGTATTTTATAAGATGGTTACACAGCACTGTGAGGTATTTTATAAGGTGATTACACAGCACTGTGAGGTATTTTATAAGGTGGTTACACATCACTGTGAGGTATTTTATAAGGTGGTTACACAGCACTGTGATGTATTTTATAAGGTGGTTACACAGCACTGTGAGGTATTTTATAAGGTGATTACACAGCACTGTGAGGTATTTTATAAGGTGATTACACAGCACTGTGAGGTATTTTATAAGGTGATTACACAGCACTGTGAGGTATTTTATAAGGTGATTACACAGCACTGTGAGGTATTTTATAAGGTGATTACACAGCACTGTGAGGTATTTTATAAGGTGATTACACAGCACTGTGATGCTGAGGGGAAAACAAATGGTGCGACCAAATCATGGGCTGATGCCACCAACTGAAAAAGTTAGTCTGGAGACCTGTCAATGGGTGGGATTTTTAATCTGCTGCTGAGTAATGTGCATATAGATTGTCCCTGAAATAATCAGAGATGTGCCTGTACTTGAGGAAACAGCAGAAGTCTAGTACACTTGCTGTGAGTGAAGCCTGCCACATCAGAGATGAGGGCTGATGTGTCACAGCAGGTGAAAGTGAAATGATGTGATCCAGATCCTTGGACTAAGCCTAATTAAAGGCTTTGTCTAACTTTTTAATTATGACCGAAATAATGGAATGTTCCTCACTATAATATCCATATAATATCATGCTTTCTGGGCATCAGAAATATGGGCACGGCAACAAAAAGAAAGTCAGTGGATATTCTAGCACATTCTTTTCTACATATGAAACGTTTGAAATAACGTCACATCATGTCTCGTCATGCATTGATGTAACCCCCCAGTTTCTTTCCCCTTTGATGATAACCGCGCGCTCTCTCTCCTCGGGTTGGTGCTGAGACAGCGCTCATCTCAGCATCCTTTCTTCCGAGAAACCGCTGATCAAGGAAGTCGTTGCACATGCATGCACCATCTTATTTTTGACACACATCTTACAGTAAACATCCAAGCGGTGTGAATTACTACCAAAATATAATATCGAATATATTTGACCATCATCGGCAATTATTGTTGCCTTTTATGTAACAAAAGTGCTTATTGTACTGCATAGGCTATGGCAAACTTCACAATCAGACGTGTGCTCTCCTCACAGCGATGTATCATTTTCATCGCAATGGTGTGGCGAGATTTATCAGCAATATGTGTGGTAAATTGTATTCTACAGTATGGATCGCTAATCCTATCCACATCACATCCCCTACTACCCCAACTAGCCTACTAGATATGTTCCAGCAGTGCTGGAATGACTACATGTAAAACTGTATCAGAGTAGGCTACAATCTGTAATGTGCACTATCCCTCTATTCTACTAGAATATAGAATTCAATCATAAATCAAAGGCAACAGATGGATTGACTGTATGTATAAAACCGAAAGCCCACTATGGAGACACACTTACCTTATTCTGGGTTACTTCATGTGGTCCATTTGACGCTGTCCATCACACGCAAATAGCGTCAGTCTTCTCCGCATAGTTTAATTTGGGCGTTAAATGCCGATCTTAGTTATGAATGAAACCGGACTGAATAAGACACACCCACAGCCCGATCCTGAAAACACCACGTGACGAAGACGGCGAAGAAGTGAGATGGAACAGACACTGGTGGTCCGTGCAGGTTTACGCGAAGCGCGTGGGAATAATTTCTTCCATTTATATTTTGCATAATTCATAATAGCCCTCGCACTAAGATGTGAAACAAATATTTTGATATTATTGTTTTATTGATATCATTGCTCTCCTTTTGCTAAACGAAAAACACAGATCAGCAAGCACAGTCAGTGAGCTTTGCAGGTGAAATATTTTTGATAGTTACTTTCATTACCTGTCTTGGTAATTCATGACACACCTATTACGGAGATAATTAATGCCCATGATAATATCATATCCATTATAGAAAGTTCCTGAACCAATTGAGATGCAAATATTCACCTCTTGCAGTTTCGTCTTATACCCACATGGTGGTATTGTTGCACCATAGCGCAATTGTGGACCGGACAACAACACTCGAATTGAGGTCCAGTTTACTTGCAAAAAAAAAAAAGATGGGTTATTTGCTTACACAGAACATTACTATGTCTTTACCTCATAACAATTTCAGTATGAATGTGAACTGTAATTAACAAAAAATGAACATTTTCAGATGAATTTGAGACACTTCAACATCTGTGTTGACTAGTCAAGGGCCAGACTGGTTCCTGATAGGGTCGGTGCTATCCGGCACCCTTGAGACGTCCACACCCCGTTGAAACGTAAATGTAAAATGCTCACTGTAATGGTTAAGGTTAGAATTTACAGTAGGGAGCATCACACCTTGCACTTCAGATTAATGTTTTTGTCATGGATTGACAATTTTATTTAGGCAGAATGGAAATGAGGTTTCCAAGAGACTAGGCCAAGGTTTATTCAGATTGCACAGTGCTGACAGCACTTTCTTTAATGCATTTTTCTTGTATTATCTATTTTGTTTTTGTATTTCATTTCACTCTTTTGTTCACCCCTTTTTCATGGTATCCAATTGGTATACAGTCTTGTCTCCCGTACGGACTCGGGAGAGGTGAAGGTCGAGAGCCGTGTGTCCTCCGAAACACAACCCAACCAAGCCACTTCTTGACACAATTCCCACTTAACCCAGAAGACAGCCACACCAATGTGTCGGGGGAAACACCGTACACCTGGCAACCGTGTCAGCGTGCACTGCGCCCGGTCTGCCACAGGAGTCGCTAGTGCGCGATGGGACAAGGACATCCCTGCCTGCCAAAACCTCCGCTAACCCGGACGAAGCCGAAGGATGTGTCTCTCCAAAACCTTTACCTGAACAACGGTAACATATACTGAACAAAAATATAAACGCAGCATGTAAAGTGTTGGTCCCATGTTTCATGGACTGAAATAAAAGATCCCAGAAATGTTCCATAAGCTACATTTCTTTAAATGTTGTGCACACATTTGTTTACATCACTGTTAGTGAGTATTTCTACTTCGCAAAGATAATCCATGCACTTAACAGGTCTGGCATATCAAGAAGCTGATTAGAGAGCATGATCATTGTACAGGTAGGTGCACCTTGTGCTGGGGACAATAAAAAATACTCTAAAATGTGCAGTTTTGTCACACAACACAATGCCACAGATGACTCAAGTTTTGAGGGAGCGTGCAATTGGCATGCTGACTGCAGGAATGTCCACCAGAGCTATTGCCATATAATTTAATGTTCATTTCTCTACCAAAAGCCACCTCCCATGTATCCATGCCAGCCCAGGACCTCCACATCCAGCTTCTTCACCTGCGGGATCATCTGAGACCAGCCAGCCGGACAGCTGATGAAACTGAGGAGTATTTCTGTATGTAATAAAGCCCTTTTGTGGGGGAAAATGCATTCTGATTGGCTGTGCCTGGCTCCCCAGTGGGTGGACCTGGCTCCCACGTGGGTGGGCCTATGCCCTCCCAAACACACCCATGTCTGCGCTCCCATCCAGTCATGTGAACTCCATAGATTAGGGACTAATTCATGAATTGTAATTGACTGATTTCCTTATATGAACTGTAACTCAGTAAATTTGTTGACATTGTTGCATGTTGCATTTATATTTTTGTTCAGCATAAAACACTGGAAGAATAAAAATGTTCAATTTAGACTTTGTATGGAAATGCGTTTAAATATAGCAACAACTGTGAATCTCGATTCTGCAAATAGCAGATGTCTTCCAATAATAACCGTGGAATATTCACATGCTGCTCTGTCTCACTATAAATAGCTCATACTTTGTATTCAATCAAAGCTTCCTACGCTTCACACAGGCTGGATATAAACATCCACAGTAGAACGGTTTTGCCTACACACTGGGTTTAAAGGGATAGTTCATCGCCAAAATCAATGATCATGAGAGAGTTTTTAGACCACTTCTGAGGCATAAAAATGTCTGAGCGATTGTTTGTAACTAGCTTTTGATGTCATGCATGACAGTTGACATATTACACATGAACTGTTTCATGAGTGACTAAAACCAGGGCATTATGTGGAAATATGATGTAGGAGAGATAAAGAAAGGGCAGAGGACTGTTTAGTAAGAGTATTGGGAAAGAGCTTCCTCCCTCTCTCAGAATGGTGTCTTTGGGCACACGCAGTCACATCTCACTTCCTGTTGTTGATCAATCAGTAATGCATTCTGGGGAATTGGCTTCTGCCAGTCAGCAGAGTTTCCTGTGGATGTTTGCCTGTCAAGTCATCATCAGTCAGAAGTTACACATTCCGATACTGTGCAATAACCACGTTCTGTGTGTGTGTATATGTCTATGCATGCGTGCATGTGTGTGTGTGTGTGTAAGTGAGAGAGATCGCCTGTCTGGGTCGTATTTTTGGGCATGCCGTCTGTTTCACCAGTAGATCATGTGACTCAGAACAGATGGTTGACCCAAAAGCGATGTATAAAAATATACCCAGCCGCCCCAAAAAAACAAAGAAGAAAAAAAAGGACTTTCATTCCAAAATAACTGGAACAACGATGTTATAACTCAACAAAGGTGCTGCAAAGCTTTTGAAACATTTGAAACAATTTCTCTTTCAGATCTAGCATAGGAAGAATGCCTTCCTTCACTCATATACTTTTCTCAACATGGCTTAAGAATTGGAATTTCAGGAGTTTACAGTGCATTCGGAAAGTATTCAGACCCCTTGACTGTTTCCACATTTTGTTATGTTACAGTCTTATTCTAAAATTGATTTTTTTTTAATTATCCTCATCGATCTACACGCATTACCCCTTAATGACGAAGTGAAAACAGGTTTTTATCAAATGTACTAACATTGAAAAAAAGAGAATTACCTTATATACATAAGTATTCAGACCCTTTGCTATGAGACTTGAAAATTGAGCTTAGTTGCATATTTTTTTCCATCTTGTTTCCCTTCTTCCATTGGGGGAGAAGGGCCTTGGTCAAGGAGGTGATCAAGAAACCGATGGTCGCTCTGACAGAGCTTCAGAGTTCCTCTGTGGAGAATCTTCCAAAAGGACAACCATCTCTGCAGCACTCCACCAATCAGGTCATTATAGTAGAGTGGCCAGACAGAAGCCACTCCTCAATAAAAGGCACATGACAGCCCGGTTAGAGTATTCCAAAAGGCACCGGAAGGATGCAGACCATGAGAAACAAGATTATCTGGCCTTACGAAACCAAGATCGACCTCTTTGGCCTACATGCCAAGCGTCACACCTGGAGGAAACCTGGCACTATCACTATGGTGAAGCATGGGGGTGGCAGCATCATGCTGTAGGGATGTTTATCAGCAGCAGGGACTTAGATATTGGTCAGGATCGAGAGAAAGCTGAACGGAGCAAAGTACAGACAGATCCTTGATGAAAACCTGCATCTAGAGCGCTCAGGACCTCAGACTGGGGCGAAGGTTCACCTTCCAACAAGACAACGACCCTAAGCACACAGCCAAGACAACGCAGCAGTGGCTTCAGGACAAGTCTCTGAATGTCCTTGAGTGGCCCAGCCAGAGCCCAGACTTGAACCCGATCGAACATCTCTGGAGAGACCTGAAAATAGCTTTGCAGCGACCCTCCCCATCCAACCTGACAGACCATGAGAAGATCTGCAGAGAAGAATGGGAGAAACTCCCCAAATACAGTGCCTTGCGAAAGTATTCGCCCCCCTTGAACTTTGTGACCTTTTGCCACATTTCAGGCTTCAAACATAAAGATATGAAACTGTATTTTTTTGTGAAGAATCAACAACAAGTGGGACACAATCATAAAGTGGAACGACATTTATTGGATATTTCAAACTTTTTTAACAAATCAAAAACTGAAAAATTGGGCGTGCAAAATTATTCAGCCCCTTTACTTTCAGTGCAGCAAACTCTCTCCAGAAGTTCAGTGAGGATCTCTGAATGATCCAATGTTGACCTAAATGACTAATGATGATAAATACAATCCACCTGTGTGTAATCAAGTCTCCGTATAAATGCACCTGCACTGTGATAGTCTCAGAGGTCCGTTAAAAGCGCAGAGAGCATCATGAAGAACAAGGAACACACCAGGCAGGTCTGAGATACTGTTGTGAAGACGTTTAAAGCCGGATTTGGATACAAAAAGATTTCCCAAGCTTTAAACATCCCAAGGAGCACTGTACAAGCGATAATATTGAAATGGAAGGAGTATCAGACCACTGCAAATCTACCAAGACCTGGCCGTCCCTCTAAACTTTCAGCTCATACAAGGAGAAGACTGATCAGAGATGCAGCCAAGAGGCCCATGATCACTCTGGATGAACTGCAGAGATCTACAGCTGAGGTGGGAGACTCTGTCCATAGGACAACAATCAGTCGTATATTGCACAAATCTGGCCTTTATGGAAGAGTGGCAAGAAGAAAGCCATTTCTTAAAGATATCCATAAAAGTGTTGTTTAAAGTTTGCCACAAGCCACCTGGGAGACACACCAAACATGTGGAAGAAGGTGCTCTGGTCAGATGAAACCAAAATTGAACTTTTTGGCAACAATGCAAAAAGTTATGTTTGGCGTAAAAAGCAACACAGCTCATCACCTGAACACACCATCCGCACTGTCAAACATGGTGGTGGCAGCATCATGGTTTGGGCCTGCTTTTCTTCAGCAGGGACAGGGAAGATGGTTAAAATTGATGGGAAGATGGATGGAGCCAAATACAGGACAATTCTGGAAGAAAACCTGATGGAGTCTGCAAAAACCTGAGACTGGGACGGAGATTTGTCTTCCAACAAGACAATGATCCAAAACATAAAGCAAAATCTACAATGGAATGGTTCAAAAATAAACATATCCAGGTGTTAGAATGGCCAAGTCAAAGTCCAGACCTGAATCCAATCGAGAATCTGTGGAAAGAACTGGAAACTGCTGTTCACAAATGCTCTCCATCCAACCTCACTGGGCTCGAGATGTTTTGCAAGGAGGAATGGGAAAAAATTTCAGTCTCTCGATGTGCAAAACTGATAGAGACATACCCCAAGCGACTTACAGCTGTAATCGCAGCAAAAGGTGGCGCTACAAAGTATTAACTTAAAGGGGGCTAAATAATTTTGCATGCCCAATTTTTCAGTTTTTGATTTGTTAAAAAAGTTTGAAATATCCAATAAATGTCGTTCCACTTCATGATTGTGTCCCACATGTTGTTGATTCTTCACAAAAAAATACAGTTTTATATCTTTATGTTTGAAGCCTGAAATGTGGCAATAGGTCGCAATGTTCAAGGGGGCCGAATACTTTCGCAAGGCACTGTACAGGTGTGCCAAGCTTGCAGCGTCATACCCAAAAAGTCTCGAGGCTGTAGTCACTGCCAAAGATGCTTCAACAAAGTACTGAGTAAAGGGTCTGAATACTTAGGTAAATGTGATATTTCATTTTTAAAATGTTCATTAATTTGCAAAATTTCTAAAAACCTGTTTTTGCTTCATCGTTATGGGGTATTGTGTGTAGATTGATGAGGGGGAGGGGAAACAATGTCATCCATTTTAGAATAAGGCTGTAACGTAACAAAATCTGGAAAAAAGTCAAGGGGTCTGAATACTTTCCGAATGCACCGTATACGTGTTTAATGACTTACAGGACAGGATGAGTAGACAGAGAGTTCTGGCTAGAGACAAACAATACTATTGAATCGCAGGTTACTACTTCTCTTTCTAGGAATTGCAGAATATACTAAAGGAAACAATCATTTAGCCTACATAAATGTTTATGTTAGAAATACTGTCTGTCTGACCTCCCGCCTTATACAAACAAAATTCCTTGAAAAGTCAGCTCAGCATTCTGGAATTCCGAGAAGAGAGGTGTAACATTCCAGACTGGTGAGACGTTGGGAAAACTGTGCTGGGAGAGGCCACGAAGGGGGTAAGCCAGGAAAGGCCACGGAGGAGGGAGGAGGAATGTGAGGACGTAGGGTAAATTTGGAGAGGAGGAATTTGTAGTGTGTTCCATGTCTTCTGACGTCAATGCAGCATCCCTGCTGACATGCTCCAGGGAACAGGACATCCTGTGGGTCAGGGTTCATCTCAACAGTCTAAACTGGCTTCCTCTCCTCGTCTCCTCGTCTTTTTTACTTCATCTGCACTGATCTGGAAACATTGGGTGGATGAAAGCAATACAGTATAAGGGGGAAAATGTGTTGTTGGGGTCTACTTTCATCTATACTGGGTTGTTAGATTAGTACAGATGCAAGGAATGAGAGAAGGAGAGGAAGCTACTTTGGAGTATTGGGATTGTTCTTGTTGGTGTCTTGCTGGATTCCATGGAGGACATGGATTCCTGTACATGAGGCTGCACATAGAACCTTCAAAAATGGAACCTATTATCAGCTACTTATCTGGCTCAGGTTATCTCAACAGGGCTTTTTATTCAGCCTTCAATGAAGAATACCCCAATCCACTGAAATGTATGTCAGTTATGCATCTATGAATTGTATTTTCTGTATTGTGTATTGCGTTGTGAAGCTATAGGTAAGTTTTCCAATGTATTACAAATGTTCATAAAAACTTGAACTTGAACTGCAAATGCGTCATGCTTTTCCCTTGTTGATGTCTCTCTTACACCTCTCTGCAGTATGAGGTCCAAAGCTCAAGAGAATGATTGGTCAGGTTCTATACAGAAAGAAGCGTAGCAATGGCCGTCAAAGGACAATACAATCCTGAATAAGATCCAAGTTACACACAGGGAGGGAGGTTGAGATTCGTGCTGAGATTGAGACTGTGGTGAGTGGGGGTTATTCTCTCTGCAACAACATTCAACAATAACACCCTCTCGCTTCTGCTCTGCTGTCTCTCTCAAACACTGGGATATCCATTTGAGTATTTCAGAGATAAAGAGAGGTGGAGGAGAAAGGGAGAGAGAATACAAGAGAGAAAGACAGAGAGAGAATAAAAGAGAGACAGAGAGAGAGAGAGAGAGAGAGAGAGAGAGAGAGAGAGAGAGAGAGAGAGAGAGAGAGAGAGAGAGAGAGAGAGAGAGAGAGAGAGAGAGAGAGAGAGAGAGAGAGAGAGAGAGAGAGAGACAAAGAGAACACAAACAAAAGACAGAGAGAGAGAGATAGAGAGAGAGAGAGAGAGAGAGAGAGAGAGAGAGAGAGAGAGAGAGAGAGAGAGAGAGAGAGAGATAGAGAGAGAGAGAGAGAGAGAGAGAGAGAGAGAGAGAGAGAGAGAGAGAGAACACAAACAAAAGACAGAGTGCGCGCGAGAGAGAGAGAGAGAGAGAGACTCAGACAGAGAGCGTTGTCCCTATCCCCAAATATCACTCTTGTTATTAGGAAGAGGGCAGAAGAAAGAGGATGACAGATGCTGAAAAGGAAGGGATAGAATGAGTGGGCGGAGGAAGGATAGTTGCACTTGCAGAGAACAGAGGATGGAGTGAGCGAGTGCATGAGTAGGTGGATGGAGGCAGGCAGGTGGGCCGGGAAAGGTCTGACGCAGTCTGGATGAAGCGGGGGCGGAGGGGGGCGGTGCTATATTTAGCACCCGATGGGAGAGGTTCTGGCTGCTTTTCTCTGCCTGTCTACGTCATAGAGTCTACGCTGGCCCTCTGGACGTTATGTGACAGGTGACGGCACGCTGTTCTTTATCAATGAGGAGACTGGACTAGAATACTAAGCAGAGAAGCAGAGAAAGACCTGATGCTGTGGACTGTACAGGATACAATAACTTACAATAACGATTTGAATATACTGTCAAATAAAATAGAACAGAAAATAATAAAATAGAATAGTGATTATTGATTCATTTGCTTATTACATTCCTAATATGTGAAATGCTTGGAAATTCACATTCTATTAAAGTCATAATGTGAATAGACAAAGCAGAAAGGAAATATCCTACACTCACAGCATTTTAAAGGAGCCCATTCTCAAATCAAATCAGTGTAACAGCACTGAGCTCATAACTTCTTCTGTCAATATAAATGATAGTTTGTATCTGTCAAAACATTATTTATTTTTAAAGGCAACATTGTTTTTTTCTGATTACATCACCACCTTTATGAATGGCATGGTGCTTGGCGGTAGGCTACAAGAACGAGGGCGGGTCCTGTCTACACGTGGGTAGCAAGTAGAGCTGATAGGACCATGCGGTCCAACACTAGGCACTTACAATTGATTGGCTAGTGAGGACAGTGGGAGGATTTAACAGTCATCAAATAGAGACGCTTTTACGCATTGTACAGTTCAATGTGTAGGTTTGAGTCTGAGGAAGACAGGGTAGCCAAGAAGAGGCACTATCGGGCAGTCTATTGTGATTATCTATCTTCAGTTATCACTCAGTTACATATTTGGAACACACAGTTCAACTCATAGGCTACTGTACTTGGCTCCATTGATCAATAAAGACAAAGAACATCTAATTATTTATATTTCGTCTTCTGGAAAACGGCAGAAGAGTATTGGAGTTGTGTGGGTCAGTTCCAAATAGCCTACATTTAGACAAGCGGATACCAGCTACTCTTTGATACTTCGACCCAAATAACGTGCCAAATAAAGCGCAGCCCAGCGAATGGACCATCATCAACCCGGCACACGTAGCTTCATTCCCCGCGCGGCTCCAGTCTGCGCGTCGGTACCTACTGAATCATTCATGCGCTTGTCCATCAGCTCGACCACAGGCAGCCGCTTCGAGCTCTCTGTCCATCGGGGAGAAACGGTGGAGGTGCTGAGGAGACGACTTTCCCAAAAGCTCAGAGTACCGAAAGAAAGATTCGTCTTGCTGCATAAGGAAACGTGAGTAGCCTAACCCCACTGGGCACATACGTCAATTCAACGCCTGTTCCACGTTGGTTCGAAGTAATTTCATTGAAAGGACGTGGAAACGACGTTGATTCGGTACATTGGGTATGATTTCAAGGGGACCAAATAACAATTCTGATGTAGACTTTTGTATTACATATTTGATGCAATATCATGTAATCGATTTTAAGTCTGGTTCTGCATGAGCCTATAACTTCATTGTCAAACAGGCCGAACTCATAAATGAAATGCATTTATGTGCAGGTGTTCTTTGTAAAACATCGTTTTAATCTCATGTGTGAATAAAAGGCCAATAATGAATTAATACAAATTCTTAAATGTTTCTATATACACATAGTAATGATCATGTCTTCTAATGTACCCACAGGCGGTTGAGTACAGGGACACTACATGACCTGGGCATAGTTGATGGGAGTAAGCTGACACTGGTCCCAACTATTGAGGCAGGCTTGTTATCAGTAAGTCATACATTGTACAGTCCATAAATGGTTAACAAAGTTAACACCAGCTATTGAGTAAAGGAAACATGTCTGTAATGTTAAGTATAGTCTATAAAGCTTCAGCCAAGAGGTCTGGACCTTTATAGCAGAGGTGATATTACTAGGTGCTCTGGCAGTTCTCCCTGAACCACTTTTACAACAGAACCACGTGTAAAACAACACCAGATTTACTGGGGATGTACTTGCCAGCTTCTGTGTGGCCCTATTCATAGGTCCTTCTATCGGCATTGATCTATCATATATATATATATATATATAATATGCCTCTTTTGTTTTCTTTGCTTCCTTAGTCCCAACCATCCAGAAGAGAGCAGACCATCATGCAGGCTTTGGAGAGTTTAACTGAAACTCAGGTTGGTCTCTGATCTTTCACCGGACTTCTGTGTCATAAGATGGCTGTAACACTGTTGTCTCTATGTGCTAGGATTAAAGGCCTATGTAAATAAATAAGCAGCATTTTCTTTCTGTCTTCGTTCATACCAGCTCAGTACGGCTGGGTTGTGTCATGAAACAGCAAGGTTGTGTGTGTGTGTGTGGTTGTTTCTGCATATGTATGTGTGTGTGGTTGTTTCTGCATATGTATGTGTGTGTGGTTGTTTCTGCATATGTATGTGTCTGTGGTTGTTTCTGCATATGTATGTGTGTGTGGTTGTTTCTGCATATGTGTGTGGTTGTTTCTGCATATGTATGTGGTTGTTTCTGCATATGTATGTGTGTGTGGTTGTTTCTGCATATGTATGTGTGTGTGGTTGTTTCTGCATATGTATGTGTGTGTGGTTGTTTCTGCATATGTATGTGTCTGTGGTTGTTTCTGCATATGTATGTGTGTGTGGTTGTTTCTGCATATGTGTGTGGTTGTTTCTGCATATGTATGTGGTTGTTTCTGCATATGTATGTGTGTGTGGTTGTTTCTGCATATGTATGTGGTTGTTTCTGCATATGTATGTGTGTGTGGTTGTTTCTGCATATGTATGTGCCTGTGGTTGTTTCTGCATATGTATGTGGTTGTTTCTGCATATGTATGTGTCTGTGGTTGTTTCTGCATATGTATGTGTGTGGTTGTTTCTGCATATGTATGTGTCTGTGGTTGTTTCTGCATATGTATGTGTGTGTGGTTGTTTCTGCATATGTATGTGTGTGTGGTTGTTTCTGCATATGTGTGTGGTTGTTTCTGCATATGTATGTGGTTGTTTCTGCATATGTATGTGTGTGTGGTTGTTTCTGCATATGTATGTGTCTGTGGTTGTTTCTGCATATGTATGTGTGTGTGGTTGTTTCTGCATATGTGTGTGGTTGTTTCTGCATATGTATGTGGTTGTTTCTGCATATGTATGTGTGTGTGGTTGTTTCTGCATATGTATGTGGTTGTTTCTGCATATGTATGTGTGTGTGGTTGTTTCTGCATATGTATGTGCCTGTGGTTGTTTCTGCATATGTATGTGGTTGTTTCTGCATATGTATGTGTCTGTGGTTGTTTCTGCATATGTATGTGTGTGGTTGTTTCTGCATATGTATGTGTCTGTGGTTGTTTCTGCATATGTATGTGTGTGTGGTTGTTTCTGCATATGTATGTGTCTGTGGTTGTTTCTGCATATGTATGTGTCTGTGGTTGTTTCTGCATATGTATGTGTGTGTGGTTGTTTCTGCATATGTGTGTGTGGTTGTTTCTGCATATGTATGTGTGTGTGGTTGTTTCTGCATATGTATGTGTGTGTGGTTGTTTCTGCATATGTATGTGTGTGTGGTTGTTTCTGCATATGTATATGTGTGTGTGGTTGTTTCTGTATATGTGTGTGGTTGTTTCTGCATATGTATGTGTCTGTGGTTGTTTCTGCATATGTATGTGTCTGTGGTTGTTTCTGCATATGTATGTGTGTGTGGTTGTTTCTGCATATGTATGTGTCTGTGGTTGTTTCTGCATATGTATGTGTCTATGGTTGTTTCTGCATATGTATGTGGTTGTTTCTGCATATGTATGTGGTTGTTTCTGCATATGTATGTGTCTGTGGTTGTTTCTGTATGTGTCTGTGGTTGTTTCTGTATGTGTATGTGGTTGTTTCTGCATATGTATGTGTGTGTGGTTGTTTCTGCATATGTATGTGTCTGTGGTTGTTTCTGCATATGTATGTGTCTGTGGTTGTTTCTGCATATGTATGTGGTTGTTTCTGCATATGTATGTGTCTGTGGCTGTTTCTGTATGTGTGTGTGGTTGTTTCTGCATATGTATGTGTGTGTGGTTGTTTCTGCATATGTATGTGTCTGTGGTTGTTTCTGCATATGTATGTGTCTGTGGTTGTTTCTGCATATGTATGTGTCTGTGGTTGTTTCTGCATATGTATGTGTCTGTGGTTGTTTCTGCATATGTATGTGTCTGTGGTTGTTTCTGAATATGTATGTGTCTATGGTTGTTTCTGCATATGTATGTGGTTGTTTCTGCATATGTATGTGGTTGTTTCTGCATATGTATGTGTCTGTGGTTGTTTCTGTATGTGTCTGTGGTTGTTTCTGTATGTGTATGTGGTTGTTTCTGCATATGTATGTGTGTGTGGTTGTTTCTGCATATGTATGTGTCTGTGGTTGTTTCTGCATATGTATGTGTCTGTGGTTGTTTCTGCATATGTATGTGGTTGTTTCTGCATATGTATGTGTCTGTGGCTGTTTCTGTATGTGTGTGTGGTTGTTTCTGCATATGTATGTGTGTGTGGTTGTTTCTGCATATGTGTGTGTGTGTGGTTGTTTCTGCATATGTATGTGTCTGTGGTTGTTTCTGCATATGTATGTGTCTGTGGTTGTTTCTGCATATGTATGTGTCTGTGGTTGTTTCTGCATATGTATGTGTGTGTGGTTGTTTCTGCATATGTATGTGTCTGTGGTTGTTTCTGCATATGTATGTGTCTGTGGTTGTTTCTGCATATGTATGTGTCTGTGGTTGTTTCTGCATATGTATGTGTCTGGTTGTTTCTGCATATGTATGTGTGTGTGGTTGTTTCTGCATATGTATGTGTCTGTGGTTGTTTCTGCATATGTATGTGTCTGTGGTTGTTTCTGTATATGTGTGTGGTTGTTTCTGCATATGTATGTGTCTGGTTGTTTCTGCATATGTATGTGTCTGTGGTTGTTTCTGCATATGTATGTGTCTGTGGTTGTTTCTGCATATGTATGTGTCTGTGGTTGTTTCTGCATATGTATGTGTCTGTGGTTGTTTCTGCATATGTATGTGTCTGTGGTTGTTTCTGCATATGTATGTGTGTGTGGTTGTTTCTGCATATGTATGTGTGTGTGGTTGTTTCTGCATATGTATGTGTGTGTGGTTGTTTCTGCATATGTATGTGTCTGTGGTTGTTTCTGCATATGTATGTGTGTGTGGTTGTTTCTGCACATGTATGTGTGTGTGGTTGTTTCTGCATATGTATGTGTCTGTGGTTGTTTCTGCATATGTATGTGTCTGTGGTTGTTTCTGCATATGTATGTGTCTGTGGTTGTTTCTGCATATGTATGTGTCTGTGGTTGTTTCTGCATATGTATGTGTGTGGTTGTTTCTGCATATGTATGTGTGTGGTTGTTTCTGCATATGTATGTGTCTGTGGTTGTTTCTGCATATGTATGTGTCTGTGGTTGTTTCTGCATATGTATGTGTCTGTGGTTGTTTCTGCATATGTATGTGTGTGGTTGTTTCTGCATATGTATGTGTGTGGTTGTTTCTGCATATGTATGTGTCTGTGGTTGTTTCTGCATATGTATGTGTCTGTGGTTGTTTCTGCATATGTATGTGTCTGTGGTTGTTTCTGCATATGTATGTGTCTGTGGTTGTTTCTGCATATGTATGTGTCTGTGGTTGTTTCTGCATATGTGTGTCTGTGGTTGTTTCTGCATATGTGTGTCTGTGGTTGTTTCTGCATATGTGTGTCTGTGGTTGTTTCTGCATATGTATGTCTGTGGTTGTTTCTGCATATGTATGTGTATGTGGTTGTTTCTGCATATGTATGTGTCTGTGGTTGTTTCTGCATATGTATGTGTCTGTGGTTGTTTCTGCATATGTATGTGTCTGTGGTTGTTTCTGCATATGTATGTGTCTGTGGTTGTTTCTGCATATGTATGTGTCTGTGGTTGTTTCTGCATATGTATGTGTCTGTGGTTGTTTCTGCATATGTATGTGTCTGTGGTTGTTTATGCATATGTATGTGTCTGTGGTTGTTTCTGCATATGTATGTGTCTGTGGTTGTTTCTGCATATGTATGTGTCTGTGGTTGTTTCTGCATATGTATGTGTCTGTGTTTGTTTCTGCATATGTATGTGGTTGTCTCTGCATATGTATGTGTCTGTGGTTGTTTCTGCATATGTATGTGTCTGTGGTTGAGATGGGAAGGAATGACTCAACTTGACAAAGAACAGTTTTCTAAGAAATGGCTAGGTAGTTCTCATTATGGTCTGACTGCCCCCGCCCCAGACTGCACCTCACACATGCACGCGCACACGTACACGCAGTGACCTAGCCTCCACCACAAGATTAAAATATCACCACTATATAGAGTATATTGATTATATTTACACCAAATATCAGAAGCCATTTTGTACCAGAATGCAAACCCTCACATCAGATATTACAATGGAGAGGTGAGCAGTTCAACGAGACTGTTGTCGTGACTCTGCCGTCTTTAGGCCTGATAGCCTCTTTGTTACTGAAGTGTTCTGCTTCGTGACTGGGCTGGGCTAAATAGAGACACCAGACTGATAATAACAAAACAGATCTAAATAGTAATGCCTCTGTGTCCATAGAAAGCAGTTAGCTCTCAGTAAATAGCTCTGAATGTCTGGGGCCATAACACGAGTGAGAGGGTACCAATATGACTTGTCTGTTGAAGCTTATTACATCTTGGATCATTAAGGACCCTTGTAATGGAGAGAGGCAGCAAACAAATAAGTTCTGTAAATATATTAATCAAGTTATTCATCCTTTTCTGTATCTGCAGGTCAGTGACTTCTTGTCTGGCCGTTCACCCCTGACCCTTGCCCTCAGGGTCGGTGAGCACATGATGTTCGTCCAGCTCCAACTGGCCCCCCAGAGTGCCGCTGGGCAGCAGCAGAGTCACCTCATCACCCAGCGAGCAGGCAGAGTTGGGGTTGAACAGGTGCATGCTGCAAAGTGTGGGTCCACTAGGCTCCCTTACCCCAGCCCAGCCCAGCTCTCCTCCAACACCCCAGCCCAGCCCAGCCCAGCCCAGCTCTCCTCCAACACCCCAGCCCAGCCCAGCCCAGCCCAGCTCTCCTCCAACACCCCAGCCCAGCCCAGCCCAGCCCAGCTCTCCTCCAACACCCCAGCCCAGCCCAGCCCAGCCCAGCTCTCCTCCAACACCTCAGCCTCCCCTGCCCTTGTCTCCCCTCATACCCCCTCCTCAACCTCTCACGTCACCAACCTCTCTCCCTCACCTAGTGCCCCCCCCTGCTCCACCAACCCCACCTGCTCCAGCCCTGCACCCCAGAGCCCAACCCCTGCCACCACCTACCCAGAGGTGGGACTAACAGATTATTCATATTATTATAATGTGACTATTATGTGTGTATTATCACATGCTAATGTTAGTTAAATACTTCAAAGCCTGATCCTGTTTGCAAAGCAAGGAATACATTTAATGTAGTTGCAGATTTATTGTAATATTTATTTATTGAAATATATGACAAGTAGGCTACTGCTATTATCATTATACAGGCTCTATTTTGACTAGACAGGGAGTATCTTATATACAATATATATATATTATATAATTTTGGGGTGGCAGGTAGCCTAGTGGTTAGAGCTTGGGCTAGTAACCGAAAGGTTGCTTGATCGAATCCCCGAGCTGACAAGGTACGAATCTGTCTTTCTGCAGTTTAACCCAATAAGAATTTGTTCTTAACTGACTCGCCTAGTTAAATAAAGGTTAAATAAAAAATACAACCCTTTCGCCCTCTTTATCACAGGGTGACTGCAGTGTGGCTGGTACTCCCACCTCTAATAAAACAGCTGCCGGGGAACCAGGTGCTGTCATAGAGAGCTTTGTGAGCCATGCCCCAGGAGTCTTCTCCGGGACCTTCTCAGGCACTCTGCCCCCAGCTGGGCAGGACAGCACCAGTACCGGTGTCAAGTCATCCAGACGAGGCATCAACACCATCTTCCAGATCCTCAACGACCTTCTCAGTGCCACTCGCCACTACCAAGGGGCTCCACTGTCCCTCTCCCAGCTCCTCTGCCGCCCTCCCAGCACCCCAACCAGCAGCACTCCGAGTACCCCAACCTCGCCCTTCCCGCCGCCCTCACCTCTCACCCCTGACCTTGTCAGCACTGCTACCTCAGGACCACTTACAGACCACATCAGCCAGGAACAAAGTCACTCATGTAAACCTGCTGGTGAGTTGAGGTCCCACAGAATAACCAAAACTTGTCAATGCTGTGTGTAGCTGATTATAGGCAAAACAAAGTACAACATTATGCTGAGACAAAGGATGTTTAGGTTTTGTTATACCATGCTGTCTTTATTCGACTCCTTTTCTTCATAACACAACTAAAGAACCAAATGAATGCGATAGTGATTCTATTTATTGTCTTCATTGAAAACATATGTGCATTAAATGACTGTTTAGCATTCAAGTATTCCTCGTCAGTGGTCTGTCACCGAGTTCTCGCTCCTGCATTCCGAAACCCTAGCGTCATGTTTGGAAACCAGTCCAGCCTTCTCAAGCTAGTCCACAATAGTTGAGTTCTGGTTCTGCTTAGTGTCCAAGTTTAGAAAGTAGCAGCTGTACAGCAGAGAACACTGGTTGTGAGGGTATTGTTGGAAAGGAGGAAGTGGTTTCTGCTCCCCCTATTAATGAACTAGGGTTGTTTATATCCGTTCGCTGATGGCCTACGCATTCATTTGTTCCCCAGTCTGCAATGAATAAGAAAAGTATGTGTGGTTATAAGTGTTTTAGGGCAGAGCGAGCATGTAGCTACAAGGCCCACAGGGGTCAGTTAGTAACAGGAATGCACTCACCGTCACACACACATAGTAACAGGACCTTAACCTTTTAACCTGAGGGTGCGAACTATTGTATCTTACTCGTACCTTTTCACCCTAGCGCCGGAAACATACTAATGAACACATAATCATTGGCGACAGTGGCGGCTCTGGGTCACGTTGTCAGGGAAACGGCACTGCTCCATTCTTGGAATTAGAATTTATTCCATTATGTTCATGGGCCCAAAAACTATGCTAGGCTGATTACATGAGTATGGTGCAATGTACTGTACGCTATATATACACAAAAGTATGTGGACACCCCTTCAAATTAGTGGATTTGGCTATTTCAGCTACACCGTTGCTGACAGGAGGGTAAAAGCGAGCACACAGCCATGCAATCTCCATAGACAAACATTGGCAGTAGAATGACCTTACTGAAGAGCTCAGTGACTTTCAACGTGGCACCGGCATAGGATGCCAGCTTTCCAACAAGTCAATTTGTCACATTTGTGCCCTGCTAGAGCTGCCCCGGTCAACTGTAAGTGATGTTGTTGTGAAGTAACAATAGATCAGATGCGAAATGGTAGGCCTCGCAGATAACAGAACAGGACCGCCGAGTCCTAAGGCGCATGGTGTGTAAAAATGATCTGTCCTCAGTTGCAAAACTCACTAACAATTTCCAAACTGGCTCTGGAAGCAACGTCAGCACAATAACTGTTATTCGGGAGCTTCATGAAATGGGTTTCCATGGCCAAGCAACCACACACAACCTAAGATCACCATGCGCAATGCCAAGCTTCGGATAGAGTGGTATTACAGCTCTCTGGAGTGATGAATCACGCTTCACCATCTGGCAGTCTGACAGACTAATCTGGGTTTAGCGGATGCCAGTAGAAACGCTACCTGCCCGAATGCATAGTGCCAACTGTAACATTTGGTGGAGGAGTAATAATGGTCTGGGGCTGTTTTTCATGGTTCAGTCTAGGCCCCTTAGTTCCAATGAAGGGAAACCTACAGCATACGACATTCTAGACGATTCTGTGCTTCCTTCTTTGTTGCAACAGTTCGGGGAAGGCCCTTTCCTGTTTCAGCATGACAATTCCACCGTGCACAAAGTGAGTTCCATACAGAAATGATTTGTCGAGACCGGTGTGGAAGAACTTGACGGACCTGCACAGAGCTCTGACCTCAACCCCATCGAATACCTTTGGGATGAATTGGAACGCCAACTGCGAACCAGACCTAATCGCCCAACATCAGTCCCTGACCTCACTAATGCTCTCGTGGCTGAATGGAAGCAAGTCCCCGCAGCAATTTTCAAACATCTAGTGGAAAGGCTTCCCAGAGGAGTGGGGGCTATTATATTAGCCAAAGTGGGACCAACTCCATATTAATCCCCATTATTTTGGACTGAAATGTTTGACCAGCAGGTGTCCACATACATTTTGTCATGTGGTGTATATGTAAACTCAGCAAAAAAAAAGAAACGTCCATTTTCAGGACCCGGTCTTTCAAAGATAATTCATAAAAATCTAAATAACTTCACAGATCTTCATTGTAAAGGGTCTCTGTTTCCATGCTTGTTCAATGAACCATAAACAATTAATGAACATGCACCTAACAGCTTACAGACAGTAGGCAATTAAGATCACAGTTATGAAAACTTAGGACACTAAAGAGGCCTTTCTACTGACTCTGAAAAACACCAAAGAAAGATGCCCAGGGTCCCTGCTCATCTGCGTGAATGTGCCTTAGGCATGCTGCACGGAGGCATGAGGACTGCAGATGTGGCCAGGGCAATAAATTGCAATGTCCACACTGTGAGACGCCTAAGACAGCACTACAGGGAGACAGGACGGACAGCTGATCGTCCTCGCAGTTGCAGATCACGTGTAACACCTGCACAGGATCAGTACATCCGAACATCACACCTGCGGGACAGATACAGGATGGCAACAACAACTGCCTGAGTTACACCAGGAACGCATAATCCCTCCATCAGTGCTCAAACTGTCAGCAATAGGCTGAGAGAGGCTGGACTGAGGGCTTGTAGGCCTGTTGTAAGGCAGGGCCTCACCAGACATCACTGGCAAAAAATGTCACATAAGGGCACAAACCTACCGTTGGTGGACCAGACAGGACTGGCAAAAAGTGCTCTTCACTGTCGACTCGCAATTTTGTCTCACCAGGGGTGATGGTCAGATTTGTGTTTATCATCGAAGGAATGAGCATTACACAGAGGCCTGTACTCTAGAGCGGGATCGAATCCGAGGTGGAGGGTCCGTCATGGTCTGGGGCGGTGTGTCACAGCATCATCGGACTGAGCTTGTTGTCATTGCAGGCAATCTCAACGCTGTGCGTTACAGGGAAGACATCCTCCTCCCTCATGTGGTACCCTTCCTGTAGGCTCATCCAGATATGACCATGGCATGACAATGCCATCAGCCATACTGCTCATTCTGTGCGTGCTTTCCTGCAAGACAGGAATGTCAGTGTTCTGCCATGGCCAGCGAAGAGCCCGTATCTTAATCCCATTGTGCACATCTGGGACCTGTTGGATCAGAGAGTGAGGGCTAGGGCCATTCCCCCCCAGAAATGTCTGGAAACTTGCAGGTGCCTTGGTGCAAGAGTGGGGTAGCGTCTCACAGCAAGAACTGGCAAATCTGGTGCAGTCCATGAGGAGGAGATGCAGCTGGTGGCCACACCAGATGCTGACTGTTACCTTTGATTTTGACCTCCCCCTTTGTTCAGGGACACATTATTCAATTTCTGTTAGTCACATGTCTGTGGAACTTGTTCAGTTTGTCTCAGTTGTTGAATCTTGTGTTCATACAAATATTTACACATGTTAAGTTTGCTGAAAATAAACTGTTGACAGTGAGAGGACGTTTCTTTTTTGCTGAGTTTATATACTACTTTAATTCCTGCTATAACATTCTTCCTCATGACCAGTGGTGTAAAGTACTGAAGTAAAAATACTTTAAAGTTCTACTTCCGTATTTTTTTTGGGAATCTATACTTTACCATTTATTTGACATCTTTTACTTTCACTTCACGTCTAAAGAAAATAATGCACTTTTTACACAAATTCTCACTGACACCCCAAAAGTACTCATTACATTTTGAACGTAAAAGTGTCAAATTCACACACTTATCAAGAGAACATCCCTGGTCATCCCTACTGCCTCTAATCTGGCAGACTCACTAAACACAAATGCTTCGTTTGTAAATGAGTGTGCCGCTGGCTATAAGAAAAAAATAAAATTGTGCCATCTGGTTTACTTAGAAGGAATTTGAAATTATTTATACTTTTACTTTTGATATAAGTATATTTCAGCAATTACATTTGCTTTTGATACTTAAGTATATTTTAAACCAAATACATTTACCCAAGTAGCATTTTACTGAGTGACTTTAAATTTTACTTGAGTAATTTTTTATTAAGGTATCTTTTCTTTTACTACAGTATGACATTTGGGTAATTTTTCCTCCACTGCTCATGACTCTTCTAGTCTTCTTCCTCCAACCTCCTGTTTTCTCTATTCCCTCTCATCCTCTCTTCCTCTCTCAGCAGGCCTGTGTTCCAGTCAATCTGAGGAAGAGAACCAGTCGTTGCGTTGTAAACTGGAGCGCCTTCAGATGTTGATGCACCAGAGACGCCTGCGCAGGCGGGCTCGCAGGGACACACGCACCTCACACCCCTACCCTCCTCACCACCATCAACCCTGGTCGCCCGGACGAGACAAAGCCAGCCGCCATAGCAACGGCAGCCTGTCCAGCAGCGAGAGCTCTTCCCTGGACGACCTGGAGTTGCAATGGAAACCGGAGATACCTACCGACCTTTTGATGGCATAGAGAGCATGAGATTAAAACAAGTTTGGACCTGTCATTGGCTGTCCTTTGAATGGCTGAGTAGGAGAAAAACTGCCCATTTTGGGACTCGATCACACTGCACAAGGACTCTTCATAAAGACAACTGTCCCTTCTTGAAACTGGACATTCAAACAGAACTTACGTAGTATATTGTATGTAAATAGTTTACACTCCCTTGACTGAGCTTTCTGCGGATCATATGACACTTTACTGTCAGTCTCTTGCCAGAGTCTGTTGGAACCAGACTCTGTTTGAGGGTCTACCAGTCACTGTACCTACCATTTTAAACTCATCTGACACATCTGCAGTTGCTGTCATTCACATTGTCAGAACTATGTAGCATTGAGGTTGTCAAATAGATAAGTTTCTGCACATTTGTTCGGACAGCTTTATTGCAAGGTTGTGAAGTGATCTTTGTATACAATATGTTCTGATGCATTAAGCAGGTAAAATATAAAATTGATAATGTTCTGATTTGACCCATGTAGACTGTTTAAGTTTGAAGCAATAATTGATTGTTCTGCAGACTTACCTAGGAAATACAAATTCTGAAGTCAGCAATTCGCCTATTTTCCTTTAATTATACTCCTAACATCCATTTAACAAAATACTCCAATCCTAGACCTCAACTCAATGCCTGTATCGAGTGCTGGGGTGCGTTCAGTTCAATTAAACATTTGCTACGTTGCGTGACACTTCTAAAACTTGAACAGACAGGTGACTTGAAAGTGCAGTGGAGTGTTCTGCAACCTCTCCCAGTTTAGTTGTTCAGAACACTAATTGAATGTTGCAGTACATGTGTTGTACTGAACGCAAGCCCTGGGGTGTTGAAATGAAGAAATGGTTTCTATTGACAAATTCAGGTAAGTCCCACAGTTTGCTTCCTAGTGAAGAGCTAGGATCAGGTCCCCCCCTGGGCATGTCTTCAGATCCAATACAACTTACCTTTCAGGATAACGCCTTGCTGCGACAATTGAGGTGAGGGTGAGTGTAAACAGTTGCCAAACGTTCTGCAACTAGTGTTTCTTGGACAAATTGACAAGTCCCTCCCATTTAAGAACATTCTGCTATATTAATAACCCCAGGTGTGTAAGGCATTGCTCGGTCACTACCAGTGCGACTGACGTTTGCTGCGATACTTACAGTTCCTTGTACAAGTGTCAATTTAACTTTGACAATTTAAATTAAAGCAATAACAGAACACTTCTGTTGAGTCAACCATCTTATAAATACAGAAAGTCAGACAAGTATGTCCTCAGGCAATTAAGGTTCCTACGGTCGGTGCTGGTGATAGGAGACATGAGGGTTCGACACTCAGCTGCCCTCTTCCAGCCCCAAATCAGCCATCATGTCTCTTGTTTACGCCAAACATCGGTTATAGCTGCGACGCCTAAAATGACATGTTGGTCTTGCCCTTGGGCGCACATGAATCCAAACACTAAAAAAAAATATTTTCAAAAACCAAGTAGTAAATTGACAAACTCCTGGAAATTGATGGGGCCCAGGGGAACAATTCAGAACAGGAGCAACGTTACGAACCTGAGAAATGTAGCTCATGACAAAGTTCTGTGAATAAAGAGTGATTAGCTGCACTCATTTTCCTAATTGATAACATAGCATTCCTGAATTTTACATCCTAAATAAATCCAGTCAGATGTGAACATTGTAACAGATTTATTCTCCTCAAAGTTAAAAATAGGAAAGATTCTTGTAATATTACTCTTGGACCATGATAGGGCCCAAGGTAGCTTCACCTTCCTTCTGCATATCTGAGGAGAGTAGAGAACAGTGATGGAATACATTACATTTTAAACTGGTAATAAAGCTCTGGCTTTGATTGACACTTACCTACATCACTGTCCAGATCTCTAGCCTTGCTCACAGCACAGCTGGAGTCACAGCAGCCACACATCTGGTCATCCCCACCTGCAGCCTTCCAGCTACAGATAAATATGAAGGTTAGTTTATATAGCAGCATGTCAAAGGTACTATACCCACAACCCAGCTTATACATACCCATCTGTGAAAGAGCAGGCCTTGTTCTCAGCATCAATGGGGGAAGAGGCTGCAGATGCTTTCAGATGACATGTTATGTAGAGCTGTTGGGAATCAATCTGTGGTTGGAACCTGAAGGACTCCAGCTGAAACTGGATCTTGTCATCCTGGGATCTGGACAGGAACTGGGAGCTGGAGCCAGTCAACTTGGCATCAACCAGACACCTGAGGAGACCAAGGGTCAACGTAAAGCTTCAGGGGTTACATTTAAGGTAATATAAGAGGAGTCAAAGTGACAACTAAACTCACCCATGGTCCTCAATGAAAGAATATCTAGGGACAGTGTGGACATCAGGCGCCAAGGTGGCAACACAGCGGTCCACAAAGACACGGAGGGGAACGTGGTGGTACGGCATGACCGAGGCTTCCATGTTGATCATGTCACCAAGATAGTAATGGTTGGAGGGCCTCTCAAACTGCCAGTCAGCTGGAAAGAGGAGTGGCATGTCAGTGGGGGTTCACACAAAGGAAGAGGCTTCCAGTCAGGTTTACCTACCAGTCATTAACCTCAGGGAGAAGTAGAGGGGTTCCTCTTTCACCATGTTGGAAATGTTGGGGATCCAGGTTGGCTTCAGGGCATTGCTGCTCACATCGTGATTCCTAGAAACAAACATGGACTATGGCATTACTCAAACCTCAGAATGATATGGGTTGTCAAAGTGAAGAACGCAACAATAGTTACCTCAAGTAGTGGCACTCAATATCAACCATAGCTGCACTGGTTTTCACTATAGAAGTGTTAGCAAGAGGTTTTGGCTCATAGACAAGCGTGAAGGTGTAGATCAGCACATCCTCAGTCATCTAGGAACAGGATCACAAGTGATGTAGCACAAAGATAATGATTCGCAGTCAGGAAGTTAAACAGCAAATGTGACATACCTTCAGCTCACTGCCACAGCCATGCAGCTCTGATTCAAAGGTGATCACATGAGCTTCCGCGTCCTCCTCAGTGGCAGCACAACCTCCTAGAGTGATACGCTCTGGCTGTATGAGCCGGCCAATCCCCAGCAGGTCCTGGTTCACCTGCACCCGGACCACACTCTCCCCACACTGAGCCGACACACTGTTGGCCGCCACCTGCTTCAGCCGCTCAGACACAGTAGGCCTGTGCTCAGGCTTTGCAACTTCAGGAAAGCTCCAAGTCAAAGGGTTCTCAGACGCCTGCTTGGACTGGGAGCTCTCAGAGTCTTCATCCTGGATAGGTTTCTGGCCCAAAGGCAATCCAACAGGATCCTGGCCCACAGGCTGCTCGCTAGGTTCCTGGCCCACAGGCTGCTCTCTAGGTTCCTGGCCCACAGGCTGCTCGCTAGGTTCCTGGCCCACAGGCTGCTCGCTAGGATCCTGGCCCACAGGCTGCTCGCTAGGATCCTGGCCCACAGGCTGCTCGCTAGGATCCTGGCCCACAGGCTGCTCGCTAGGATCCTGGCCCACAGGCTGCTCGCTAGGATCCTGGCCCACAGGCTCGCTGAGTTCATTACCCAAAATCTCATTTGGTTCCTGGCCCACAGGCTTCCTTGGTTCCTGGCCCACAGGCTGCTGGCTTGGTTCTTGGCCCACAGGCTGCTCCCCAACAGGATGCTGGCCCGGTTCTTGGCCCACAGGCTGCTCCCCAACAGGATGCTGGCCCACAGGCTCCCCAACATGCTCACTAGGTTCTTGGCCCAAAGGCTCACCAACAGGCTGCTGGCCAAGTTCCTGGCCCACAGGCTGCTCCCCAACAGGATGCTGGCCCACAGGCTCCCCAACATGCTCACTAGGCTCTTGGCCCAAAGGCTCGCCCACAGGCTGCTCTCCAACAGGTTCCTGGCTCACAGGCTGCTCTACAGTTTCATGGCCCACAGGCAGCTCGCTAGGATTCTGGCCCACAGGCTCGCTGAGTTCATTACCCAAAATCTCACTTGGTTCCTGGCCCACAGGCTTCCTTGGTTCCTGGCCCACAGGCTGCTGGCTTGGTTCTTGGCCCACATGCTGCTCTCCAGGTTCATGGCCCACAAGCTCTCCAACATGCTCACTAGGTTCTTGGCCCAAAGGCTCGCCAACAGGCTGCTGGCTTTGTTCCTGACCCACAGGCTGCTCGCTAGGTTCCTGGTCCACAGGCTGCTCTCCCACAGGCTCACTAGGTTCCTGACCCACAGGCTGGATAGGTTCCTGACCCACAAGCTGCTCGCTAGGTTCCTGGCCCACAGGATGCTCGCTAGGTTCCTTACCCAATGGCTCGCCAGCAGGCTGCGCACTAGGTCCCTGGCCCACAGGCTCGCTAGGTCCCTGGCCCACAGGCTCGCTAGGTCCCTGGCCCACAGGCTCGCTAGGTCCCTGGCCCACAGGCTCGCTAGGTCCCTGGCCCACAGGCTCGCTAGGTCCCTGGCCCACAGGCTCGCTAGGTCCCTGGCCCACAGGCTCCCCAACATGCTCACTTGGTTCTTGGCCCAATGGCTGGCCCACAGGCTGCTCTCCAACAGGTTCCTGGCCCACAGGCTCTCCTACATGCTCACTAGACTCTTGGCCTAAAGGATCACTAGGTTCCTGGCCCAAAGGCTGGCCAACAGGATGCTCTCCAACAGGTTCCTGGCTCACAGGCTCTTGGGCCAATGGCTGGCTAGGTTCCTGACCCACAGGCTGCTCACTAGGTTCCTGACCCACAGGCTGCTCACTAGGTTCTTGGCCCAAAGGCTCGCCAACAGGCTGCTGGCTTTGTTCCTGGCCCACAGGCTGCTCTCCAACAGTTTGCTGGCCAACAGGCTCCCACATGCTCACTAGACTCTTGGCCTAAAGGATCACTAGGTTCCTGGCCCAAAGGCTGGACAACAGGATGCTCTCCAACAGGTTCCTGGCTCACAGGCTCTTGGGCCACAGGCTGGCTAGGTTCCTGCCCCACAGGCTGCTCGCTAGGTTCCTGACCCACAGGCTGCTCGCTAGGTTCCTGACCCACAGGCTGCTCGCTAGGTTCCTGGCCCACAGGCTGCTCGCTAGGTTCCTGGCCCACAGGCTGCTCGCTAGGTTCCTGGCCCACAGGCTGCTCGCTAGGTTCATTACCCAAAATCTTACTTGGTTCCTTACCCAATGGCTCGCCAGCAGGCTGCTCACTAGGTTCTTGGCCCACAGGCTGCTCTCCAGGTTCTTGGCCCACAGGCTGCTCTCCAGGTTCTTGGCCCACAGGCTGCTCTCCAGGTTCCCGGCCCACAGGCTGCTCTCCAGGTTCCCGGCCCACAGGCTGCTCTCCAGGTTCCCGGCCCACAGGCTCGCTGCTAGCTTCCCAGACGAAAAGCTCTCCTCCAGCTGCCTGGCCCACAGGCTGCCCTCCAGCTGCCTGGCCCACAGGCTGCCCTCCAGCTGCCTGGCCCACAGGCTGCCCTCCAGCTGCCTGGCCCACAGGCTGCCCTCCTGCTGCCTGGCCCACAGGCTGCCCTCCAGCTGCCTGGCCCACAGGCTCGCTAGGTCCCTGGCCCACAGGCTCGCTAGGTCCCTGGCCCACAGGCTCGCTAGGTCCCTGGCCCACAGGCTCCCCAACATGCTCACTTGGTTCTTGGCCCAATGGCTGGCCCACAGGCTGCTCTCCAACATGTTCCTGGCTCACAGGCTGCTCTACAGGTTCATGGCCCACAGGCTGCTCACTAGGATCCTGGCCCACAGGCTGCTCGCTAGGTTCATTACCTAAAATCTCACTTGGTTCCTTGCCCACAGGCTCGACAGCAGGCTGCTCACTAGGTTCTTGGCCCACAGGCTCACTAGGTTCTTGGCCCACAGGCTCACTAGGTTCCTGGCCCACAGGCTCACTAGGTTCCTGGCCCACAGGCTCACTAGGTTCCTGGCCCACAGGCTGCTGGCTTGGTTCTTGGCCCACATGCTGCTCTCCAGGTTCATGGCCCAAAGGCTCGCCCACAGGCTGCTCTCCCACAGGCTCACTAGGTTCTTGGCCCACAGGCTCATGGCCCACAGGCTCCTCTCCAACAGGTTGCTGGCCCACAGGCTCACTAGGTTCTTGGTCCACAGGTTGCTCTCCAGGTTCATAGCCCACAGGCTCGCCAACAGGCTGCTCACCAGGTGACTGGCCCACAGGCTCAATAGGGCCTTGGCCCAAAGGCTCACCAACAGGCTGCTGGCTTTGTTCCTGGCCCACAGGCTGCTCTCCAACAGGTTGCTGGCCCACAGGCTCACTAGAATCTTGGCCAACAGGCTCTCCAACATGCTCACTAGAGTCTTGGCCTAAAGGATCGCTAGGTTCCTTGCCCAAAGGCTGGCCAACAGGATGCTCTCCAACAGGTTCCTGGCTCACAGGCTGCTCTCCAACAGGTTCCTGGCTCACAGGCTGCTCTCCAACAGGTTCCTGGCCCACAGGCTGCTCGCTAGGTTCCTGACCCACAGGCTGCTCGCTAGGTTCCTGACCCACAGGCTGCTCGCTAGGTTCCTGACCCACAGGCTGCTCGCTAGGTTCCTGGCCCACAGGCTGCTCGCTAGGTTCCTGGCCCACAGGCTGCTCGCTAGGTTCCTGGCCCACAGGCTGCTCGCTAGGTTCCTGGCCCACAGGCTGCTCGCTAGGTTCCTGGCCCACAGGCTGCTCGCTAGGTTCCTGGCCAACAGGCTCACGAGGTTCTTGGCCCACAGGCTGCTCGCTAGGTTCCTGGTCCAAAGGCTCGCCAACAGGCTGCTGGCTAAGTTCCTGGACCACAGGCTGCTCTCCCACAGGCTCACTAGGTTCTTGGCCCACAGGCTGCTCTCCAGGTTCATGGCCCACAGGTTTCTGGAGCACAAGCTGCTCTCCAACAGGTTTCTGGGCCACAGGCTCACTAGGTTCTTGGCCCACAGGCTGATCTCCAGGTTCATGGCCCACAGGCTCCTGGACTACAAGCTGCTCTCCAACAGGTTCCCGGCCCACAGGCTCGCTGCTAGCTTCCCAGACGACAGGCTGCCCTCCAGCTGCCTGGCCCAAAGGCTGCCCTCCAGCTGCCTGGCCCACAGGCTGCCCTCCAGCTGCCTGGCCCACAGGCTGCCCTCCAGCTGCCTGGCCCACAGGCTGCCCTCCAGCTGCCTGGCCCACAGGCTTGCTAGTTTCTAGACCCAAAAGCCCACCAAAAAGCTTGCTATGTTCCTGTCCAGGCTTTCCAATCGGATCATGGCCCACAGGCTGCTCACTAGGTTCCTGGCCCACAGGCTCTATGCTAGGTTCCCGGCCCACAGGCTCTAACAAAGGCTTTATAACAACCTGGCTAGGTTCTTGGCCCACAGGATTGCTAGGTTCTACAGCATACTTCAGGGAATTGCTGCTTACTTCATGATTCCTAGAAACACGGAAAATACCATTACTTACACTTCAGAATTATAGATGTTGTCAAAGTGAAGAATGCAACAATAGTTACCTCAAGTAGTGGCACTCAATATCAACCATAACTTTACTGGTGTTCAATATAGAAATGTTAGCAAGAGGTTTTGGCTCATAGACAAGACTGAAGGTGTAGATCAGCACATCCTCAGTCATCTAGGAACAGATCACAAATCATGCATCAGATAATGATGACATCTTCAGGAAGTTAAACAACAAATATGACATACCGTCAGCTCACTGCCACAGCCATGCAGCTCTGATTCAAAGGTGAGCACAAGAGCTTCAGCATCCTCCTCAATGGCAGCACAGCCTCCTAGAGTGATACGCTCTGGCTGGACGAGCCGGCCAATCCCCAGAAGTTCCTGTTTCACCTCCACACGGACCACACTTTTCCCACACCAGGCCACTACACCGTTGGCTGCCACCTGCTTTAGCCGCTGAAACGCTGTAGAATTGCGCACATGCTTCTCAATCGTAGGATAGAGCCAAGTCAGAGGGTTCTCAAATGTCTGCTTGGACTGGAAGCTCTCAGGGTCTTCAGCCTGGCTAGTTTCGATGCCGGGTTCCTGCCCCACAGGAACGACAACGGGCTCGCGAGGTTCTTGTCCCACAGGGTCCTCTCCCACAGGGTCTTCTTGCACTCGCTTCTGAGTGTCAAACTGTGCTGAAACTTCATCGTCATGCAGAAACCCCAATCTTGGATAAAACCATCTGGAGATCCAAGCATCACTAACACAGCCAAACACCACGACCAACAGCAGCACTGCAGCCACTTGACTGAAGCCCATCTCCCCAAATAGACATACGTTATTCTTGTCAATTCTTCCACAGAGTCTGTTAAACCATTTTATAGCCACGATGTCTGACAAAGGCCCCACCCCATTCAGAAATCAACTTGATTATTGTCCAGACCTGATTATTTAAACAGGTGCTGAAGAATGTGAAGTTGATTGTCATTGGTTGCCTTTGCGCACACAAAATCACATACACCTGGAGCTTTATTGAGGAGGGCTTAACTTTAGAGAGTGTTCATAGAAATGTAATATGTAGGACAGACATACTTTTCTATAGGGCCGGCATTTATATGCTCTCCAAAGAAAGGTTGGTAGACCAATATTCAATTGTCTGAATTAATCTGATGAATCAAGAAATCTGTCATTTGGATGGTTTTGCCAAGGAAGTCTTAGTCACACAATTTTACATCTAGCTAAGGTGTTTGGTGCAGTATTTCTCAAGAACAAAAAGTTGCCTGAAAACCAGTAGTGCACTACAGACAGATTCTAGTCAGCTGCTGCAGTGCAGGACTGATTTCTGAGAACATGTCTCCAACTTCATCAGCAAGCTGTCAAACTATCAGAAATAAAGGACAAACTACACACAGTTTACCACTGCCCAAAATCACTATCTAGCTAAGTTCCATCCCTGTGTTTGTCAATGAAGCTTGCTAACATCAGCAGGCACATTGAGCAAATGTAAAAAATAAAAATAAAATGGAATTGTATGTGTCACATGTCTTACTTACGGGTCCATTTCCAGAAATGCAGAGCTGAAGTAATGAAAATTGTGAAAAGGAATAAATACACAGTGAAAAACAAATAAAAATAATATGGCTACCTACAGGGAGTACCAGTACCGAGTATATGTAAGGTAATTGAGGTAGCTATGTGCTGTACATAGAGCTAAAGTAACTAGGCAACAGTATAAATAATAGACAGTAGCAGCAGTGTGTGTGTGTGGCGTCAGTATGCATGTGTGTGCATGTTATGTGTGTGTGTTTGTGTGTGTGTGTGTTGGGGTGTTAGTGAAAGTGTGTGTGAGTGTGTGCGCATAGAGCAGGGTTCCCCTACTGGTGGCCCGTGGGCAGAATTTGACCTGCGGATGGTCATATCTGCCCTCCCAAGTTTTCTGAGCAAAACATGAAAGACTAAAAACACCAGGATATCAGCTCCAAGTGATTTTAATTTAAGAACTCTGTTCCAAGGTATTCCCACACATAATAGACACGTGGCCGGTTTGAAATGCAAGGTTTGAAATGCAAGGTTTGAAATGATTATGTTTTAGTCAAACATATCTCTTTGGGCTTCTTGAGGTCAATTTGCAGTCTACAAATGATTTGTTAATTATGTTCTGGCCCCCCGACCATGCACTCAACAAAACAATTGGCCCTCAGCTGAATCTCGTTGATGATCCCTGGCATGGAGTCAGTGCAAATGGGTTCGTACAAAAAAGGGTCAATGCAGGTACAGCAGTATGTGTAGCCATTTGATTAGCTATATAGCAGTCTTGTTAAGAAGTCTTATGGCTTGGAGGTAGAAGCTGTTCGGGGTCCTGTTGGTTCAGACTTGGTGCACTGGTACCGCTTGTCATGCGGAAACAGAGAACGCAGTCTGTGGCTTGGGTGGCTGGAGTCTGACAGTTTTTTGGCCTTAATTAACAACCCATCCGAACACTGCCTACTATAGAGGTCCTGGATGGCAGGGAGTGATGTACTAGGCCATACGCATGACCCTCCGTAGCGCATTTGCGGTCCGATGCCAAGCAGTTGCCATACCAAGCGGTGATGCAGCCAGTCCAGATGCTCTCGATGGTGCTGCTGAAGAACTTGAGTATCTGAGGGCCTATGCAAAATCTTTGGGTAAGAAGCATTGCCGTGCGCTTTTCACAACAGTGTTGTGTTTGGACCCCCTCCACTACAGCCCTGTCAATATGAATGGGGGCGTATCTCGGCCTTCCATTTCCTGTAGTCCACAATCAGATCAATTGTTTTACTGACGTTGAGGGAGAGGTTGTCCTGGCACCACACTGCTAGGCTGTGTCATCGTTGGTGATCAGACCTACCAACGTTGGCAAACTTAATGGTGTTGGAGTCGTGCAGGAGGGGACTAAGCACGCACCCTGAGGTGCCCCCGTGTTGATGGTCAGCGTGCCGGATGTGTTGTTGCCTACCCTCACAACCTGTCATGAAGTCCAGGATCCAGTTGCAGGGGGAGGTGTTCAGTCCCAGGGCAGGCTGGCAACTTTAGCTAAATAAACATATCAAGTCACTGGCTAGCAGCAAAGTGTTTCAGTGCAATTTTGTGCTTGCAACTTTCAATTAAACAGAGATCAGAGGTGGAAAAAGTTTTACATTGTCATACTTGAGTGAAAGTACAAAGTAAAAGCTACTGTCGTGGAAATTCTCTATTTACCAAATCATGGGAGCAAACCACAACACAAGTCAGAGTTAGTTATCAAAGTCCATCTTTAATTATATGCGCTTTATCACAACCCTTTAACTCTCAGATCAGTTCAGTGTCTATCAATGAATTCTCTGAGAGCCCCTTACACATTGCAGCTGAGTTCCTTTAATAGCAAAGAACACATAGTCAGACAGCATAGACACAATAAATCGTTCAGCTTGGTCTTACTCAAACCCCAGAACCATAAACCAATCCTCCATATCAACAGGCCTATATCAAATTGTCATTTAGATACAACCAATTCTAAATACAACCAATTCTAAATACAACCAATCCTGGACAAACTCACGGAGAGCATAGAATGATTCCAGATACTGCCATCCTCCTCTCCCCAATGGGAAAAGTAGGGAGTGACTGGCACACAGACAGTGGAGCAAAATATATGTTTACACATGATACCTTAACCTCTCCTCTCTGCGACCCATGCAACTTAGAACAGAATACTGCCAATGGCCACCACTAAAATACAACAAAAACAACATTCTGATAAAAAAGTTACTTTTTTAAAAACATATGAATATAAAACATCTTACCTTTGTTCCCAACCAATTCTGATTATTCCCCAACACTACACATCCTATTCCTCATCTTTAGCAAAACAGATGGCACAATTTCATATATTCCTTTAGACAGCCACTCAAACACTATTTAAAGGAAGCATTTGTTGAATGGGTCCACTAGATCAGAGGCAGTAGGGAAGACAAGGGACCTTCTCTTGATAAGGGTGTGAATTGGACCTTTATCCATTACTGCTAAGCATTCAAATTTGAACTAGAACTTCTGGGTGTCAGGGAAATTGTATGGAGTAAAAGTATTTCCATTTTCTGTGGGAATGTCGTGAAGTAAAAGTAGTCAAAAATACAAATCGTAATAAAGTAAAGCTACTCCAAAACATTACTTAAGTACACTGCCAGAGAATATGTAATGAGATGGTCTCGTCTGCCCGAACAGAGTTAGCATCGATCCTAACAAATTCTGAAATGGGAGCTTCAAGCTTCACCTATTGGTCTTTTTGGATACAACCTTATTTGAAAATGCTTTGGATATTCAAAGAGGGGTGTGGTCATCAACCTCCTGAATTCTAGGATGAAGGTCATTCGAATTGGGAAGTGAATACCAACGCCAACTTCATGCAAGTAAGTCGGTCATTCACCAACAAAGTTGGGTGTGTAAATGACACATTTTTCTTCAGATTAAGTTGCCGTTTGATTCTTGATAACTGACTCCGTTATCTGGCTTATTTTCCCCAATGCACAATAATTTTCTACTAACAGTATGGGGTCAGGAGTCTTGGATGGTTAGGGGTGGCCTGGCCGAAATGTCATGGTTTGGATCCCCAAGTCAGCTGGGTGGGGAAATCTGTAGATGTGCCCTTGATCCTGATTGCTCCTGTGGGTCGCTCTGGTTGGGAGCGTCTGTTGAATGACTAGAAAGTCATGTAAACGTTGAGTAGCTTCACTGCACTTTAACATTCAGGTCCGTAGAGGTATGCCACATTTGAAGCTGGATACCAGTAACAATCTTAGCTCAGGAAGTTCATCATCAACGTTTGGCTAATATTGATTTAACACAGGCCGTTTCTCTGCACTACTGATCATGCTTCTTGTCCACGCCATGATCTTCTGTTACAGCTGCAATGGTTCCGAGGTCAGTTTAGACATTATTGCCTCCTGCCTAAAATGACATACTGGCCTTGCCCTCACATAAATGTCATCCAAGTCGAGCGCACATGAATCCAAACACTTTAAAATGTTACTTTCAAAATAAATAGTCAATTGACAAATCACTCCTGGAAACAATTCAGTACATTAGCAACGTTACAAACCTGAGACATGTAGCTCATGACAAAGTTCTGTGAATAAAGAGTGATCAGCTACACACATTTTCCTATTTGATATCATAATATTCCTGAATTTTACATCCCAAATAAATCCAGTCAGATGTGAACATTGTAACAGATTTATTCTCCTCAAAAAGTAAAAAATAGGAAAGATTCTTGTAATATTACTCTTGGACCATGATAGGGCCCAAGGTAGCTTCACCTTCCTTCTGCATATCTGAGGAGAGTAGAGAACAGTGATGGAATACATTACATTTTAAACTGGTAATAAAGCTCTGGCTTTGATTGACACTTACCTAAATCACTGTCCAGATCTCTAGCCTTGCTCACAGCACAGCTGGAGTCACAGCAGACACACATCTGGTCATCCCCACCTGCAGCCTTCCAGCTACAGATAAATATGAAGGTTAGTTTATATAGCAGCATGTCAAAGGTACTATACCCACAACCCAGCTTATACATACCCATCTGTGAAAGAGCAGGCCTTGTTCTCAGCATCAATGGGGGAAGAGGCTGCAGATGCTTTCAGGTGACATGTTATGTAGAGCTGTTGGGAATCAATCTGTGGTTGGAACCTGAAGGACTCCAGCTGAAACTGGATCTTGTCATCCTGGGATCTGGACAGGAACTGGGAGCTGGAGCCGGTCAACTTGGCATCAACCAGACACCTGAGGAGACCAAGGGTCAACGTTAGGCTTCAGGGGTTACATTTAAGGTAATATAAGAGGAGTCAAAGTGACAACTAAACTCACCCATGGTCCTCAATGAAAGAATATCTAGGGACAGTGTGGACATCAGGCGCCAAGGTGGCAACACAGCGGTCCACAAAGACACGGAGGGGAACGTGGTGGTACGGCATGACCGAGGCTTCCATGTTGATCATGTCACCAAGATAGTAATGGTTGGAGGGCCTCTCAAACTGCCAGTCAGCTGGAAAGAGGAGTGGCATGTCAGTGGGGGTTCACACAAAGGAAGAGGCTTCCAGTCAGGTTTACCTACCAGTCATTAACCTCAGGGAGAAGTAGAGGAGTTCCTCTTTCACCATGTTGGAAATGTTGGGGATCCAGGTTGGCTTCAGGGCATTGCTGCTCACATCGTGATTCCTAGAAACAAACATGGACTATGGCATTACTCAAACCTCAGAATGATATGGGTTGTCAAAGTGAAGAACGCAACAATAGTTACCTCAAGTAGTGGCACTCAATATCAACCATAGCCGCACTGGTTTTCACTATAGAAGTGTTAGCAAGAGGTTTTGGCTCATAGACAAGCGTGAAGGTGTAGATCAGCACATCCTCAGTCATCTAGGAACAGGATCACAAGTGATGTAGCACAAAGATAATGATTCACAGTCAGGAAGTTAAACAGCAAATGTGACATACCTTCAGCTCACTGCCACAGCTATGCAGCTCTGATTCAAAGGTGATCACATGAGCTTCAGCGTCCTCCTCAGTGGCAGCACAACCTCCTAGAGTGATATGCTCTGGCTGTATGAGCCGGCCAATCCCCAGCAGGTCCTGGTTCACCTGCACCCGGACCACACTCTCCCCACACTGAGTCGACACACTGTTGGCCGCCACCAGCCTCAGCCGCTCAGACACAGTAGGCCTGTGCTCAGGCTTTGCAACTTCAGGATAGCTCCAAGTCAAAGGGTTCTCAGACGTCTGCTTGGACTGGGAGCGCTCAGGGTCTTCATCCTGGATAGGTTTCTGACCCAAAGACACACCAACAGGTTCCTGGCCCACAGACTCTCCTGTAGGTTGCTGGACCACAGGCTGCTCGCCAGGAACATGGCCCACAGGCTGCTCTCCAACAGGTTGCTGGCCCCCAGGCTGTGCTCCAACACACTCACTAGGTTCTTGGCCCAAAGGCTCGCTAGGTTCCTGGCCCACAGGCTCACCAGGTTCCTGGCCCACAGGCTCACCTACAGGCTCGCTAAGTTCATTACCCAAAATCTCACTTGGTTCCTGGCCCACAGGCTGCTTCGCTAGGTTCTGGCCCACAGGGCTCGCTAGATTCCTCAAAGGCCCAACAGGCTGCTCACTAGGTTCTGGCCAACCACAGGCTGACCCGCATGGTCTGGCCCACAGGCTGCTCTCGCAACAGGATGCTGGCCCACAGGCTCGCTAGGAGTTCAGGCCCACAGGCTCAAAATCTCATTTGGTTCCTGGCCCAACAGGCTGCTGGTTCCTGGCCCACAGGCTGCTCTCCAAGAGGTTCTTGGCCCACAGGCTGCTCCCCAACAGGATGCTGGCCAGACGGTTCTTGGCCCACAGGCTGCTCCCCAACAGGATGCTGGCCCACAGGCTCTCCACGGGCTGCTCTCCAACATGCTCACTAGGTTCTTGGCCCAAAGGCTCACCAACAGGCTGCTGGCCAAGTTCCTGGCCCACAGGCTGCTCTTGGCCCAACAGGTTGCTGGCCCACAGGCTCCCCAAGGCTGCTCACAGGCTCTGGCCCACAGGCTCGCCCACAGGCTGCTTGGTTCTGCCCCAACAGGCTGCTCCAACAGGTTCCTCACAGGCTGCTCTACATGGTTTCACAGGCTCTTGGCCCACAGGCAGCTGACCCACAGGCTGCTCGCTAGGATTCTGGCCCACAGGCTCGCTGAGTTCATTACCCAAAATCTCACTGGCCCACAGGCTGGTTCCTGGCCCACAGGCTCGCCAACAGGCTGCTTGGTTCCTGGCCCACAGGCTCCCTGGCTTGGTTCTTGGCCCACATGCTGCTGCTCTCCAACAGGTTGCTGGCCCACAAGCTCTCCAACATGCTCACTAGGTTCTTGGCCCAAAGGTTCCTGCCCACAGGCTGCTGGCTTTGTTCCTGGCCCACAGGCTGCTCAAATCCTAGGTTCCTGGTCCACAGGCTGCTCTCCCACAGGCTCACTAGGTTCCTGACCCACAGGCTGGATAGGTTCCTGACCCACAAGCTGCTCCCACAGGCTCACTAGGTTCCTGACCCCACAGGATCACGGCCCACGGGCTGCTCTCCAACAGGATGCTGGCCCACAGGCTCACTAGGATCTTGGCCCACAGGCTCTCCAACATGCTCACTAGATTCTTGGCCCAAAGGCTCGCTAGGTTCCTGACCCAAAGTCTGCTTGCTAGGTTCCTGGCCCACAGGCTCACCAACAGGCTGCTCATTAGGTTCTTGGCCCACAGGCTCGCCAACAGGCTGCTGGCCAAGTTCCTGACCCACAGGCTGCTCTCCAACAGGTTGCTGGCCCACAGGCTCACTAGGTTCTTGGCCCACAAGCTCACTAGGTTCTTGGCCCACAGGGTCATGGTCAACAGGCTCTCCAACATGCTCACTAGGTTCTTGACCCAAAGGCTCGCCAACAGGCTGCTGGCTAAGTTCCTGGCCCACAGGCTGCTCTCCAACAGGTTGCTGGCCTACAGGCTCTCCAACATGCTCACTAGACTCTTGGCCTAAAGGATCACTAGGTTCCTGGCCCAAAGGCTGGCCAACAGGCTGCTCTCCAACAGGTTCCTGGCCCACAGGCTCTTGGCCCAATGGCTGGCTAGGTTCCTGACCCACAGGCTGCTGCTAGGTTCCTGGCCCACAGGCTCCCCAACATGACCCACAGGCTGCTCACTGGCCCACAGGTTCTTGGCCCAAAGGCTCGCCAACAGGCTGCTGGCTTTGTTCCTGGCCCACAGGCTGCTCCCCAACAGGATGCTGGCCCACAGGCTGTTCTCACAACATGGCCCAAAGGCTGGCTCCAGGTTCTTGGCCCAAAGGCTGGCCCACAGGCTGCTGCCTCCTGGCAACAGGCTGCCACAGGATGCTGGCCCACAGGCTCACTAGGATCTTGGCCCACAGGCTCTCCAACATGCTCACTAGGTCCTGGCCCAAAGGCTGGCCAGGTTCATGGGTTCTTACCCACAGGCTGCTCTCCAACAGGTTCCTGGCCCACAGGCTGCTAGGTTCGGCCCACAGGCTCGCTCAGGTTCTGGCCCACAGGCTCTCCAACATGCTCACTAGGTTCTTGGCCCAAAGGCTGGGCCCTAGGCCCAAAGGCCCAACAGGCTGCTCCTGGCTCAAAGGCTGCTCTCACAGGTTCCTGGCCCACAGGCTGCTGGGCCACAGACGCTAGGTTCCTGGCTCCCACAGGCTGCTCGCTAGGTTCTGGCCCACAGGGCTCTCCCAAATACCCAAAACTTACAGGTTCCTGGCCCACAGGCTGCTCTCCAACAGGATGCTGCTCACTAGGTTCTTGGCCCAAGGCTCGCCAACAGGCTGCTCCAGGTTCCTGGCCCACAGGCTGCTCCCACAGGCTCACAGGTTCTGACCCCACAGGCTGGCACACAGGCTGCTCTGACCCAACAGGTTCCTGGCCCACAGGCTCTAAGGATCAGGCCCACTGCTCTCCAACATGCTCACTAGTTCTTAACCAATGGCCCACAGGCTGCTAGGTTCCTGGCCCACAGGCTCACCAACAGGCTGCTCACTAGGTTCTTGTTCCTAGGGCCCACAGGCTGCTGGCAACAGGTTCCTGGCCCACAGGCTGCTCTCCAACAGGTTCCTGGCCCACAGGCTGCTCCAACAGGCTCACTAGGTTCTTGACCCAGGTTCCTGGCCCACAGGCTGCTCTCCAGGTTCCTGGCCCACAGGCTCTCCAACATGCTCACTTGGTTCTTGGCCCACAGGCTGCCAACAGACTGATGGTTAGGTTCCTGGCCCACAGGCTGCTCTCCAACAGGTTCCTGGCCCACAGGCTGCTCTCCAGGTTCCTGGCCCACAGGCTGGGCCCAGACATGGCAGGTTCCTGGCCCACAGGCTGGCAGGTTCCTGGCCTACAGGCTACCCAAAAGCTTACTTGGTTCCTGGCCCAAACTCCAACAGACTGACTTGGTTCCTGGCCCACAGGCTGCTCTCCAACAGGTTCTGGCCCACAGGCTGTGTTCTCCAGGTTCTTGGACCCAAACAGGCTGCTCTCCAGGTTCCTGGCCCACAGGCTCTCCAACATGCTCACTAGGTTCTTGGCCCAAAGGCTCGCCAACAGGCTGCTGCCTAAGTTCCTGGTCCACAGGCTGCACTCCCACAGGCTCACTAGGTTCCTGACCCACAGGGTCATGGCCCACGGGCTGCTCTCCAACAGGATGCTGGCCCACAGGCTCACTAGGATCTTGGCCCACAGGCTCTCCAACATGCTCACTAGGTTCTTGGCCCAGTGGCTCACAAGGATCTTGGCCCACAGGCTCTCCAACATGCGCACTAGGTTCTTGACCCTCAGGCTGCTGGTTAAGTTCCTGGCCCACAGGCTGCTCTCCAACAGGTTGCTGGCCCACAGGCTGCTTGATAGTGAGCCTGTGGGCCAGGAACATAAGTTCATTACCCAAAATCTCACTTGGTTCCTGGCCCACAAGCTTTTCAAGATTCTCACTAGGTTCTTGGCACAAAGGCTCGCTAGGTTCCTGACCCAAAGTCTGCTTGCTAGATTCCTGGCCCATAGGCTTGCAAGGATCCTGACCCAGAGGCTCGCCAACAGGCTGCTCACTAGGTTCTTGGCCCACAGGCTCACTAGGTTCTTGGCCCACAGGCTCACTAGGTTCCTGGCCCACAGGCTCACTAGGTTCCTGGCCCACAGGCTCACTAGGTTCCTGGCCCACAGGCTCACTAGGTTCCTGGCCCACAGGCTCACTAGGTTCCTGGCCCACAGGCTCACTAGGTTCTTGACCCACAGGCTCACTAGATTCTTGACCCACAGGCTCATAATCCACAGGTTGCTCTCCAGGTTCATGGCCCACAGGCTCTTGGATCACATGCTGCTCTCCAACAGGTTGCTGGCCCACAGGCTCTTGGATCACATGCTGCTCTCCAACAGGTTGCTGGCCCACAGGCTGCTCTCCAACAGGTTGCTGGCCCACAGGCTCGCTAGGTTCCTGGCCCACAGGCTCCCTAACATGCTCACTAGGTTCTTGGCCCAAAGGCTCGCTTGGTTCCTGACCCAAAGGCTTGCCAACAGACAGATGGCTAGGTTCCTGGCCCACGGGCTGCTCTCCAACAGGTTGCTGGCCCACAGGCTTCTTTCCAACAGGCTCACTAGGTTCTTGGCCTAAAGGCTGGCTAAGTTCATTACCCAAAATCTCATTTGGTTCATGGCCCACAGGCTGCTCTCCAACACACTCACTAGGATCTTGGCCCACAGGCTCTACGCTAGGTTCCCGGCCCACAGGTTCTACGCTAGGTTCCCGGCCCACAGGCTCTACCACAGGCTTTATAACAACCTGGCTAGGTTCTTGGCCCAAAGGCTCGCTTGGTTCCTGACCCAAAGGCTTGCCAACAGGCAGATGGCTAGGTTCCTGTCCCACAGGCTTCTTTCCAACAGGCTCACTAGGTTCTTGGCCCACAGGCTCTACGCTAGGTTCCCGGGCCACAGTCTCTACGCTAGGTTCCCGGGCCACAGTCTCTACGCTAGGTTCCCGGGCCACAGTCTCTACGCTAGGTTCCCGGGCCACAGTCTCTACGCTAGGTTCCCGGGCCACAGTCTCTACGCTAGGTTCCCGGCCCACAGTCTCTACGCTAGGTTCCCGGCCCACAGTCTCTACGCTAGGTTCCCGGCCCACAGTCTCTACGCTAGGTTCCTGGTCTCCCACAGGTTCTCTACGCTAGGTTCCCGGCCCACAGTCTCTACGCTAGGTTCCCGGCCCACAGTCTCTACGCTAGGTTCCCGGCCCACAGTCTCTACGCTAGGTTCCCGGCCCACAGTCTCTACGCTAGGTTCCCGGCCCACAGTCTCTACGCTAGGTTCCCGGCCCACAGTCTCTACGCTAGGTTCCCGGCCCACAGTCTCTACGCTAGGTTCCCGGCCCACAGGCTCTACGCTAGGTTCCCGGCCCACAGGCTCTACGCTAGGTTCCCGGCCCACAGGCTCTACGCTAGGTTCCCGGCCCACAGGCTCTACGCTAGGTTCCCGGCCCACAGGCTCTACGCTAGGTTCCCGGCCCACAGGCTCTACGCTAGGTTCCCGGCCCACAGGCTCTACGCTAGGTTCCCGGCCCACAGGCTCTACGCTAGGTTCCCGGCCCACAGGCTCTACGCTAGGTTCCCGGCCCACAGGCTCTACGCTAGGTTCCCGGCCCACAGGCTCTACGCTAGGTTCCCGGCCCACAGGCTCTACCACAGGCTTTATAACAACCTGGCTAGGTTCTTGGCCCAAAGGCTCGCTTGGTTCCTGACCCAAAGGCTTGCCAACAGACAGATGGCTAGGTTCCTGGCCCACGGGCTGCTCTCCAACAGGTTGCTGGCCCACAGGCTTCTTTCCAACAGGCTCACTAGGTTCTTGGCCTAAAGGCTGGCTAAGTTCATTACCCAAAATCTCATTTGGTTCATGGCCCACAGGCTGCTCTCCAACACGCTCACTAGGATCTTGGCCCACAGGCTCTACGCTAGGTTCCCGGCCAACAGGCTCTACCACAGGCTTTATAACAACCTGGCTAGGTTCTTGGCCCACAGGCTTGCTAGGTTTTACGGCATACTTAAGGGAATTGCTGCGCACTTCATGATTCCTAGAAACACAGAACAAACCATTACTTAAACTTCAGCTTTATAGATGTTGTCAAAGTGAAGAATGCAACAATAGTTACCTCAAGTAGTGGCACTCAATATCAACCATAGCTTTACTGGTGTTCAATATAGAAATGTTAGCAAGAGGTTCTGGCTCATAGACAAGACTGAAGGTGTAGATCAGCACATCCTCAGTCATCTAGGAACAGATCACAAATCATGCATCAGATAATGATGACATCTTCAGGAAGTTAAACAACAAATGTGACATACCGTCAGCTCACTGCCACAGCCATGCAGCTCTGATTCAAAGGTGAGCACAAGAGCTTCAGCGTCCTCCTCAATGGCAGCACAGCCTCCTAGAGTGATACGCTCTGGCTGGATGAGCCAGCCAATCCCCAGAAGTTCCTGTTTCACCTCCACACGGACCACACTTTGCCCACACCAGGCCACCACACTGTTGGCTGCCACCTGCTTTAGCCGCTCAAACACTGTAGAATTGCACTCATGCTTCTCAATCGAAGGATAGAGCCAAGTCAGAGGGTTCTCAAATGTCTGCTTGGACTGGAAGCTCTCAGGGTCTTCAGCCTGGCTAGTTTCCTGTCCCACGGGCTCCTGCCCCACAGGCTCAACAATGGGCTCACTAGGTTCTTGTCCAACAGGGTCCTCTCCCGCAGGGTCTTCTTGCACTGGTTTCTGAGTGTCAAACTGGGCTGAAACTCCGTCATGCAGAAACCCCAATCTCGGATAAAACCATCTGGAGATCCAAGCATCACCAACACAGCCAAACACCACGACCAACAGCAGCACTGCAGACACTGCAGACACTGCAGACACTGCAAACACCTGCCTAAACCCCATCACTCCAAATAGACATAAGTTATGCTTGTCAATTTTTCCACAAAGTCTGTCAAACCATTTTATAGCCACATTGTCTGACAAAGGCTCTACCCCATTTAGAAATCAGCTTGATTATTGTCCAGACCTGATTAATTAAACAGGTGCTGAAAAATGTGAAGTTGATTGTCATTTACGGTCAGGTCCATTGGTTGCCTTTGTGCACACAAAATCACATACACCTGGAGCTTTATTGAGGAGGGCTCAACTTTAGAGAGTGTTCATAAAAATGTAATATGTAGGACAGACATACTTTTCTATAGTGGATGTTACTCCCACATCCTGTTGAGCTAACCTTGGTAGAGAAAATTAAGGATTTGTCAGACATCAGTGATATTGGGAAACTGATACACAATTACTATGGTTGAAGTTTTTATGCATTTTTACCGCTTTTCACAGATGAATCCAAGGACCCAGAAAGTGGGCGCACAGCTAGCAGGTGTTTACGTTCCTGAACTTGATGTGCAGATATGTAGAAGACTAACAGATGAACTGTCAGTGTAATCATTTGAACTGTTGGCGATAGTAGTTTCCCTCCAGTGGGTGGAGGACATAAAACCTGTCAGAATTATAGTACGCTCAGATTCCCTGTCTGAATTGAATTGTTTATCTTCTGGCTAATCTAATAGGAGTGACCTACTATTGGAGCTATTCATGTTATTATGGAGAATTGAGAGACGGGAGTGATGAATGAATGAACGTGTGAATTCAATTATAATTCATATCAAACTATATGCTCTCCAATGAAAGGTTGGTAGACCAATATTCAATGATCAGATTAGTATTTCTCAAGTACAAAAAGTTGCCTGAAAACCAGTAGTGCACTACAGACAGATTCTAGTCAGCTGCTGCAGTGCAGGACTGATTTCTGAGAACATGTCTCCAACTTCATCAGCAAGCTGTCAAACTATCAGAAATAAATAACAAACTACACACAGTTTACCACTGCCCAAAATCACTATCTAGCTAAGTTCCATCCCTGTGTTTGTCAATGAAGCTTGCTAACAGCAAGCAGGCACATTGATCAAAAAAATGGAATTGTATGTGTCACATCTTACTTATGCAGAGCTAAAGTTAACATGAACAATTGAAATAGTGACACAAGGAATAAATACACAGTGAAAAACAAATAAAAATAAAAAGTACAAAATAATATGGCTACCTACAGGGAGTACCAGTACCGAGTATATGTAAGGTAATTGAGGTAGCTATGTGCTGTACATAGAGCTAAAGTACCTAGGCAACAGTATAAATAATAGACAGTAGCAGCAGTGTGTGTGTGTGTGTGTGTGTGTGTGTGTGTGTGTGTGTGTGTGTGTGTGTGTGTGTGTGTGTGTGGCGTCAGTATGCATGTGTGTGCATGTTATGTGTGTGTGGGCATGTTTGTGTGTGTGGGTGTGTTGGGGTGTTAGTGAAAGTATGTGTGAGTGTGTGGGTAGAGTCCAGTATGTGTGCACAGAGTCAGTGCAAGTCGGGTAGTGCAATAAAGGGTCAATGCAGGTAGTATGTGTAGCCATTTCATTAGCTATTGAGCAGTCTTGTTTATGAATTAGAGGTAGAAGCTGTTCAGGGTCCTGTTGGTTCCAGACTTGGTGTATTGTTACCACTTGCCATGCGGTAGCAGAGAAAACAGTCTGTGGCTGGAGTCTTTGACAATTTTTGGGCCTTTGACAATGCCTATTATAGAGGTTCTGGATGGCAGGGAGCTCGGCCCCAGTGATGTACTCGGCCATTTGCACTACCCTTTGTCGCGCCTTGCGGTCTGATGCCAAGCAGTTGCCATACCAAGCGTGATGCAGCCAGTCCAGATGCTCTCGATGGTGCAGATGTTGAACTTTTTGAGGATTTGAGGGCCCATGCCAAATCTTTTCAGCCTCCTGAGTGGGAAGAGGCAATGTCGTGCCCTCTTCACAACTGCGTTGGTGTGTTTTGACCATGATAGATCCTTAGTGATGTAGACACAGAGGAACTTGAAGCTCTAGACCCACTCCACTACAGCCCCGTCGATGTGAATGGGGGCATGCTCGGCCTTCTGTTTATTGTAGTCCACAATCCGTTACATTATTTTACTGACTTTGAGGGAGAGTTGTTGTCCTGGCACCCCACTGCCAGATCTCTGACCTCCTCCCTATAGACTGTCTCATCGTCGTTAGTGATCAGGCCTACCACTATCGTGACGTCGGCAAATTTAATGATGGTGTTGGAGTCATGAGCGGCCATGCAGTCGTGGGTGAACAGGGAGTGCAGGAGGGGACTAGGCACGCACCCTTGAGGGGCCCCCGTGGCTGAGGGTCACCATGGCGGATGTGTTGTTGTTTACCCTCACCACCTGGGGGCGGCCCATCAGGAAGTCTAGTATCCAGTTGCAAGGGAGGTGTTCAGTCCCAGGGCATGCAGGCCACGTTAACTAAGTCACTGGCTAGTGGCAAAGTGTTTCAGTGCCATTTTGTGCTTACAACTTTCTCACTATCTATTACCAGAGATACTCTATATAATGACGAGATGGTCTTGTCTCCACCCTAACAATGGGGATCGTTGCCCACAAATTTGGAATGGGGAGCTGTCAATTCCTCTTTTTGGATTAGTGGATACATACCCTTATTTGAACTTGCTTTGAATATTCAATGTGGGGTGTTGAATATTGGACGAGCGGTGTTGTCGTCAACCACCGAATTCTAAGGCGAAGGTATTTCAAATTAATTGAGAAAAGAAGTGAGAACCAACTCCAACTTCTTGGAAAGGTAAGTCAGTCGTTCATTTAGTGGTCATGCAATATCAGCTACATAAAAGTTGTAATTTTTCACTTATCAATATTTTTTTATTCAGATGAAGTTGCTATTGGTAGCTTGGTAGCTGACTGTCAGAGAGCTGTTGAGGAACACTAACATTAGTGTTAGCTAGCTATCTAGTTTATTATTTTCCTCAATACAGTTAGTTCCTACTAACAATCTGTGTGTGAGTCTTAGATGGTGGCCTGACGGTTGGGCTGCTGGACGAAATAACGCTGGTTTGGGTCCCCGAGTCGGCTAGCTGGGGGATCTGTGTATGTGCCCTTGGGCAAGGAGCTTGACCCTGATTGCACCTGTGGGTCGCTCTGGATGGGAACGTCTGCTAAATTATTGGAATGTAATGGAATTGTTGAGCGGCTTCACTACAGATGGATTGTATGTTTTAAAATTCAGGTCCGTACAGCTATCCCGGGGGAGTTTGCCACATTTTTAACCAGCTACCAGTAATAACCTTAGCTCAGAAAGTTTTCATCCATCGGTTGATGACACTGTCTGTTGTTTACAGACCTCATGCATATGCATATACTTTGTCGTACATTTTTACACTAGAATCAATGTTTCTGACTAATATTGATGCAACACTGGCTGTTTTCAGCCAGAGAAGTTGGTTTTCTAGTTCAGCTGCCCTTTAAAGCTAAAATCCGCAATTGAAAACCAAACCATGGATTACAATTTATCCTGGCCCATAGAATACTTACAGGGTGAGGAGCCATGTTACAATAAGTAGAAAAATCATGAACTACTCCTTTAAGTAAGTAAATCTTGGACAAGCAAGTCTTCACATGAGGCAACTTGAACAAGTTCATCCCCTGGACATGATGTTAGTCTGTTAAAGGGCCTTACCACTAATCCATTTCCTTAATTATGAGTGCCAAGTAGAGGCATCAGGTCTTATTATATATAATTTTTAGTCTTTGGTTCGATTTGACTGGGGATCGATACCCCAACCTTCCAATCTCAGCGCAGACACTTTAACCAGAAGGCCAATCAGTTGGGTGGTCGTGTATGGCTCAGTTGGTAAGAGCATGGCCCACACCAGGGTTGTGGGTTTGATTTCCTGGGCCACCCCTACAAACAAATGGATGCATTTTATTTATTTATTTTCACCTTTATTTAACCAGGTAGGCTAGTTGAGAACAAGTTCTCATTTGCAACTGCGACCTGGCCAAGATAAAGCATAGCAGTGTGAACAGACAACACAGTTACACATGGAGTAAACAATTAACAAGTCAATAACACAGTAGAAAAAAGGGGAGTCTATATACATTGTGTGCAAAAGGCATGAGGAGGTAGGCGAATAATTACAATTTTGCAGATTAACACGAGTGATAAATGCTCAGATGGTCATGTACAGGTAAAGATATTGGTGTGCAAAAGAGCAGAAAAGTAAATAAATAAAAACATTATGGGGATGAGGTAGGTGAAAATGGGTGGCTATTTACCAATAGACTATGTACAGCTGCAGCGATCGGTTAGCTGCTCAGATAGCAGATGTTTGAAGTTGGTGAGGGAGATAAACGTCTCCAACTTCAGCGATTTTTGCAATTCGTTCCAGTCACAGGCAGCAGAGTACTGGAACGAAAGGCGGCCAAATGAGGTGTTGGCTTTAGGGATGATCAGTGAGATACACCTGCTGGAGCGCGTGCTACGGTTGGGTGTTGCCATCGTGACCAGTGAACTGAGATAAGGCGGAGCTTTACCTAGCATGGACTTGTAGATGACCTGGAGCCAGTGGGTCTGGCGACGAATATGTAGCGAGGGCCAGCCGACTAGAGCATACAAGTCGCAGTGGTGGGTGGTATAAGGTGCTTTAGTGACAAAACGGATGGCACTGTGATAAACTGCATACAGTTTGCTGAGTAGAGTGTTGGAAGCAATTTTGTAGATGACATCGCCGAAGTCAAGGATCGGTAGGATAGTCAGTTTTATTAGGGTAAGTTTGGCGGCGTGAGTGAAGGAGGCTTTGTTGCGGAATAGAATTGATTTGATTTTCGATTGGAGATGTTTGATATGAGTCTGGAAGGAGAGTTTACAGTCTAGCCAGACACCTAGGTACTTATAGATGTCCACATATTCAAGGTCGGAACCATCCAGGGTGGTGATGCTAGTCGGGCATGCGGGTGCAGGCAGCGATCGGTTGAAAAGCATGCATTTGGTTTTACTAGCGTTTAAGAGCAGTTGGAGGCCACGGAAGGAGTGTTGTATGGCATTGAAGCTCGTTTGGAGGTTAGATAGCACAGTGTCCAAGGACGGGCCGGAAGTATATAGAATGGTGTCGTCTGCGTAGAGGTGGATCAGGGAATCGCCCGCAGCAAGAGCAACATCATTGATATATACAGAGAAAAGAGTCGGCCCGAGAATTGAACCCTGTGGCACCCCCATAGAGACTGCCAGAGCACCGGACAGCATGCCCTCCGATTTGAGACACTGAACTCTGTTTGCAAAGTAATTGGTGAACCAGGCAAGGCAGTCATCCGAAAAACTGAGGCTACTGAGTCTGCCGATAAGAATATGGTGATTGACAGAGTCGAAAGCCTTGGCAAGGTCGATGAAGACGGCTGCACAGTACTGTCTTTTATCGATGGCGGTTATGATATCGTTTAGTACCTTGAGTGTGGCTGAGGTGCACCCGTGACCGGCCCGGAAACCAGATTGCACAGCGGAGAAGGTACAGTGGGATTCGAGATGGTCAGTGACCTGTTTGTTGACTTGGCTTTCGAAGACCTTAGATAGGCAGGGCAGGATGGATATAGGTCTGTAACAGTTTGGGTCCAGGGTGTCTGTAAGTTGCTTTGGCTAAAGGCCTCTGCTAAATGGCATATATTATTATATATTATTTATAATTGGTTCCAGACATGCTGTATGTGTTAAACATCTCTTCAAAAATGACCAATTGTTATGGCCGAAGGGACATTCTGTGATAGACAATACCTTTCGTATTTTCATGAGTGTTTATGTCCATAGCTGGCCACTATCTGCTTACACTACTTTCAAGGTGTGTTATATTATTTAAATAAAATGTTTTTTAAATTTCTAGTTCATCTTTACAATAATTTTAATGATCTGAGTTCATCTCTTCAGTTTGTGTTGGAAAGATAAGGGTTAATACTGAAGAGATAAACATATCCAATCAGGATTTGCTTTGTTCGTTTCTTGGTAGAAACATCTAGCTAGCTCAGTCAGCCATTAGCTAGGTACTTAGAAGCTGGACACTGTGTTAGAGCAGAATTTTGGAGTGACAGTGGAATGAACCAATCACATTTTGATTTGCAATGGGTGGGGCCCTAGAAAGGCCAAAACCTAGGAAGAAACCTAGAGAGGAACCAGGCTATGTGGGGTGGCCAGTCCTCTTCTGGCTGTGCCGGGTGGAGATTATAACAGAACATGGCCAAGATGTTCAAATGTTCATAAATGACCAGCATGGTCGAATAATAATAAGGCAGAACAGTTGAAACTGGAGCAGCAGCACGGCCAGGTGGACTGGGGACAGCAAGGAGTCATCATGTCAGGTAGTCCTGGGGCATGGTCCTAGGGCTCAGGTCAGTTGAAACTGGAGCAGCAGCACGGCCAGGTGGACTGGGGACAGCAATGAGTCATCATGTCAGGTAGTCCTGGGGCATGGTCCTAGGGCTCAGGTCCTCCGAGAGAGAGAGAGAAAGAAAGAGAGAAAGAGAGAATTAGAGAAAGCACACTTAAATTCACACAGGACACCGAATAGGACAGGAGAAGTACTCCAGATATAACAAACTGACCCTAGCCCCCCGACACACTACTGCAGCATAAATACTGGAGGCTGAGACAGGAGGGGTCAGGAGACACTGTGGCCCCATCTGAGGACACCCCCGGACAGGGCCAAACAGGAAGGATATAACCCCACCCACTTTGCCAAAGCACAGCCCCCACACCACTAGAGGGATATCTTCAACCAATGCTACTTTTTTAATAACCAATTAGATGGGTTCATGCAGGTGACTGACTGATCGTGTATGGAGGAATCCTCGCTATCACTGATAAGCAACTTGGCAGTATGCCCAGAACATTGCTATGGGAACCAAGGTATCTCAGTTTCAAGGTCTTAACTTGGAGAGAGGAAGCCTCGTGAGGCTATTGGTCAGTCACATGCAGGAGCTTAACGTTAATGATGAATAATGAATCATGTGAATCATGCAAATACTGTATTTCTGCGTAAGCAGTATATAAGAGAACTGAAGCCCCGGTGGAGCTTTTTCTGATTGACCTGTACTGTGTGCCGAATTTGTTGTACCCTCTCCAGCTTGCTGATAGGAAAGAGTGATTCATTTAATATATAATATTGACTTCAGTTGTCCCTGGTGTTGAATTTACAAAACAAGTGCAATGTGAGTTTTATTATTCAGTATGGCAATGTAACATTATTGGTCGTTTCCCTATCAAATTCCCTACTTGTCACACTGACACAGTAATAAACAGCTCTAACGTTACATTGCATGCTCTCTGAGCTTTTAACGGACCTCTGAGACTATCACAGTGCAGGTGCATTTATACGGAGACTTGATTACACACAGGTGGATTGTATTTATCATCATTAGTCATTTAGGTCAACATTGGATCATTCAGAGATCCTCACTGAACTTCTGGAGAAAGTTTGCTGCACTGAAAGTAAAGGGGCTGAATAATTTTGCACGCCCAATTTTTCAGTTTTTGATTTGTTAAAAAAGTTTGAAATATCCAATAAATGTCGTTCCACTTCATGATTGTGTCCCACTTGTTGTTGATTCTTCCCAAAAAAATACAGTTTTATATCTTTATGTTTGAAGCCTGAAATGTGGCAAAAGGTCGCAAAGTTCAAGGGGGCCGAATACTTTCGCAAGGCACTGTATAAGATATAACCTACCTTTTATGAGGACGATTTGCAGGCGGAGACAAATAAATGGGTAATCAATACTGAAAAGGTGCATGAAAAGGTGCATCGCTCGCTCACCATAGTAGCCTAACCTACAGATATTGTTGAAGGCCCAGTCATGTTCATATCATCTCAGACATAAATTACTGCAGTTTAAGGCCATCCATAGAACATACTATATGCCAGTGAAACTGAATTACATGCACTCAGAAATGTCATTCCTCTGCTGGAGGTGTAAAACACAGAAGGGGACATGTTTGCATATGTTAGGGTCTTGTGATGTTATGAGTATGTTTTTTTTATTTTAGCATTTTATTTCCCTGTTTTTGTTTGATTGGAAATGTTGATACTGGAGACTGTTATCTGAAGAAACTGTGTAACCAAGCATTTAGAGTGGCTAAGAAATGCATTGCCATTAATTGGAAGGTTGGTTATCCTCCCACAATGTCATGTTATGTATCACTAGATTTGATTTATTACAAGATTAAGGGTATACTGGGCAACTTCCATAAGGTCTAGATGCCTTATATGGAATACAGTAGGACTAAAGGAGTCTGTATTGAAAACATGCCCACGTCAAGGGACGTAAACAATACCAAGATGCTGGGCTGCTTGGTCCTGGCTCCTGGGGGTCTGCCACCCTGTGGGTTGTCACTCTGGCTTTGACCTAACACACCCAAAACAAATAAAGAATGTTTCACTAAGATCCTAAAGCTTTGTGTGGTGTGTTGGGTTCGGGGGCTGCAGGGTGTTGGACCCCTAGGGACAGGACGGGGCGACCCAGCCATATTGCCAGTAAAAAAAAGTGCTCTACGGTATTATCAGTCCTATGAGATGTTTCTGTTTGTTCATGTATATTTCTCAACTAACATCAAGGCGGTGTCCCGTTCCTGTAGGTTCATGCTCTACAACATCCGCAGAGTACGACCCTGCCTCACACAGGAAGCGGCGCAGGTCCTAATCCAGGCACTTGTCATCTCCCGTCTTGATTACTGCAACTCGCTGTTGGCTGGGCTCCCTGCCTGTGCCATTAAACCCCTACAACTCATCCAGAACGCCGCAGCCCGTCTGGTGTTCAACCTTCCCAAGTTCTCTCACGTCACCCCACTCCTCCGCTCTCTCCACTGGCTTCCAGTTAAAGCTCGCATCCGCTACAAGACCATGGTGCTTGCCTACGGAGCTGTGAGGGGAACGGCACCTCAGTACCTCCAGGCTCTGATCAGGCCCTACACCCAAACAAGGGCACTGCGTTCATCCACCTCTGGCCTGCTCGCCTCCCTACCACTGAGGAAGTACAGTTCCCGCTCAGCCCAGTCAAAACTGTTCGCTGCTCTGGCCCCCAATGGTGGAACAAACTCCTCACGACGCCAGGACAGCGGAGTCACTCACCACCTTCCGGAGACACCTGAAACCCCACCTCTTCAAGGAATACCTAGGATAGGGTAAGTAAGGGTAAGTAATCCTTCTCACCCCCTTCTCACCCCAAAAAAAAAAAAAAAGATTTAGATGCAAGTGGCTGTTCCACTGGATGTCATAAGGTGTATGCACCAATTTGTAAGTCGCTCTGGATAAGAGCGTCTGCTAAATGACTTAAATGTAAATGTTAAATGTAGGTGTATGTGGGGTTTTCTTGTTTTGAATTTTGTTTCCAAATCAAGGTGTCACCTCGGAAAGAAATTGAGTTGGGAGAGAGTTGAGTTATTGACTAGACTTCTGGGGGTCGGGTGTGCAGGCGGCTCGGGCTGGCTGATCGGTCTGGCTGATCGGTCTGGCTGATCGGTCTGGCTGATCGGGCTGGCTGATCGGTCTGGCTGATCGGTCTGGCTGATCGGTCTGGCTGATCGGCCTGGCTGGTCGGTCTGGCTGGTCGGTCTGGCTGGTCGGTCTGGCTGATCGGTCTGGCTGATCGGTCTGGCTGATCGGTCTGGCTGGTTGGTCTGGCTGGTTGGTCTGGCTGATCGGTCTGGCTGATCAGTCTGGCTGAAATTTGATATAGAGGATGTCTTAACAAAGACAATCAAAAGTGTGTATTTTTCCAACAGTTGTTCATTTGGGCTCCCGAGTGGTGCAGAGGTCTAAGGCACTGCATCTCATTGCAAGAGGCATCACTACATCACCCTCGTTTGAATCCAGGCTGTATCACATCCGGCTGTGATTGGGAGTCCCACAGGGAGGCGCAGAATTGGCCCAGCGTCGTCCGGTTTTGTCCGGAGTGGGCCGTCATTGTAAATAAGAATATGTTCTTAACTGACTTGCCTAGTTAAATAAAGGTTAAAGGTTTTGGTTAAAGGTGCAACAAGATTTATTATTAAATTACCTTTGATCTCGTTCAGTATTATTAATCACTTAAACATATTTAATAATGATCTCTTACCTAGTTTGATGAATGTGGGCATTTTTGCTTACTTTTTGTTCTAAATATAGACAGCATATTGGATTGTGTTAAATTTCAGGAAATACGCTTTAGATGCCCAAAAAAGTTCTGGGGGAGAACACCTAGACCCCCCGCCAGGTTATGCATTTTTTTCCCCTCAACAATCTGAGATTAGTTAAAAATGGTCATTATCTAACTTCTATCGAATTTTGATATCCTCTTTCTTAAAATGTTTCAGATTGATGACCAATGCATTTAATGTCCCACTTCAATATAAAAGGGACAAAGGAGCAAACATGCCTTTGGTTCCACTTTTCGTAGATTCTGACTGTTAAAGATATTTTACTGTGCGTTACTGTTCTCTTGTGTCCTGCATGCCCACATTATGCAAATCATTCATTTATTTTCTTCTCTTTTTACAGTAAGTGTCATGAAAGACAGAAAACTTGGGAGGTTGGTGTGTCTTTCAGGCCCTCTGGAAAGTTCTAAAATATGCCCCTGACTGCCGTGGTGGAGAAGGACGCAAAGTATGTATATGAGCAAGTTTCTCTTTTTTTAAAAGACATCTCTAAGCTATAACTACCACAAAAAGAACATCCGTTTCTAGTTCTCTTAAAATTCTCAAATTGATCAAGTTGTAATGCGCTGATTATATTCACTGCAGATCTGACCCATAACATGACTCTTCAAGAGGGCCATGAGGCTCCAGATCTCCGTCTGTGCTCAGAGCTCCTTGATAAGGATCTACCCCATCACACCGCTCTGATTAATCATTAATCAAATAAAACAATGGGCCTTTATATACTCTGTCCCAGTCTTTCTATGCATCTAATGTCTGAGTGAATTATGAACCAATTACTGTATGTAGATGTGTGAAACCTTGTGATGTAGATTTGTTTTTGCCATTACTTGATCTATTTTAAATGTAAGAATATGTTGCAGATTATCTTTAATTGGTCACTGTGGAAACACGTAGAAATGTAACTAACAATGTTTTTAATATCCAACTTTATCCTTTGTAATACTTTTTACAGTACACTCTTAGAAAAAAAAAATCGCTATCCAGAACCTAAAAGGGTTATTCCGCTGTCCCAATAGGAGAACCATTTGAAGAACCCTTTTTGGTTTCAGGTAGAACCCCTTGTGGTCCTATGTAGGACCCTTTCCACAGAGGGTTCTATGTGAAACCCAAAAGGGTTCTACATGGAACCAAAAAGGCTTCGCCCTGGAACCAAAAATGCTTCTCCAATGGGGACAACCGAAGAAACATTTCGGAAGCTGTACTCAGGTGGTCATTACGAGGTCTTAACTATGACCAGTAGGGTACATAATATAGTGGTCAGAATTATGACCTGCTGGTGAGATAGAGGTCACAATTATATGCTCCACACATTACATACTTCTGCTCAAAAAACTGTGTTTATAACTATTAATGTATTGCCTGTTCCTATAGACTGTTGATCCAGCCCCGAACTTGACCCTAGAATTTCACTCCCATTCCTGTCAGAGTAGGGCCGACTCTTTTCTCTGTATATATCAACCATGTCGCTCTTGGTGCGGGTGACTCCCTGATCCACCTCTACGCAGACGACACCATTCTGTATACATCAGGCCCTTCTTTGGACACTGTGTTAACTAACCTCCAAACTAGTTTCAATGCCATACAACACTCCTTCCGTGGCCTCCAACTGCTCTTAAATGCTAGTAAAACTAAATGCATGCTTTTCAACCGATCGCTGTCCGCACCCGCCCGCCCGACTAGCATCACTACTCTGGACGGTTCTGACTTAGAATATGTGGACAACTACCTAGGTCTCTGGCTAGACTGTAAACTCTCCTTCCAGACTCATATTAAACATCTCCAATCCAAAATTAAATCTAGAATCGGCTTCCTATTTCGCAGCTCACGCCAGCAAACATACCCTCGTAAAACTGACTATCCTACCGATCGTTGACATCGGCGATGTCATTTACAAAATAGCTTCCCATACTCTACTCAGCAAACTGGATGCAGTTTATCACAGTGCCATCCTTTTTGTCACCAAAGCCCCTTTACCACCCACCACTGCAACCTGTATGCTCTAGTCAGCTGGCCCTCGCTACATATTAATCACCAGACCCACTGGCTCCAGGTCATCTGTAAGTCTATGCTAGGTAAAGCTCAGTCTTATCTCAGTTCACTGGTCACGATAACAACACCCACTCGTAGCACACGCTCCAGCAGGTATATCTTACTGGTCGTCCCCAAAGCCACCCCCTTAGGCCGCCTTTCCTTCCAGTTCTCTGCTGCCAAGAACTGGAACAAATTGCAAAAATAGCTGAAGCTGGAGACATATTTCCCTCACCAACTTTAAACATCAGCTATCTGAGCAGCTAACCGATTGCTTCAGCTGTACATAGCCCATCTGTAAATAGCCCACCCAATCTACCTACCTCATCCCCATATTGTTTTTATTTACTTTTCTGCTCTTTTGCACACATTTTGCAACTGTCCTTTCGAATGTGTCCTACATCCTCGTGAGCATCGTGGAGGGAAACAAGTGTGACTCAAATCCTAGTTATTTGGCATATATTGTTGCTTGCTATCTACCCTGACAGTTTGACAAGAACATGTGGTAGCTAATTAGCTTGTTAACTGTTTACAAACAAATTAGTAAATTTACTTGAAAGTTAAACAGCTACCTAGATAGCTATTTGATTGCCTTGGCTAGCCAAAAAGGACTCGTTTTGAAAGTTGGATCATCTTTTCCTTTAAGGCTTTAAGTGTTCTTGCACCATGATTTTGAACATTGAAAGTATCTGAGAAACGTCCATTGGAGGCATTGTCACCTTAGCTTGCTACATAACTTCTGTGTGATAGGAAGCACGAGCACCACCAATCAGCCTACACCACTCCGCCCACACCCGTCGTTACTATGACAACTAGCGTAACCATGTCAGCAAATTACTGCTGTCTGAACACACACAAATCCGATTTGTTCACTTCTAACTTTCTGTTTGTACAATCAGTATTGCAAAATGGATTTCAAAAACAAAACTGATTTGAGCACTAAGGCCTGCAGTGTGAACAAGGCTTTATGGTGCTTTCAAGACAACTGGGAACTCTGGAAAAAATATGGAAGAGGTGAAGCTAGAGGGATAACTGGGAGAAGGGGGTAGCTGCATCCCAACATGGCGGCCGGGGTGAGGGCGGCGGCCGGGGTGAGGGCAGATGGGTGTGCCAAAAGGAAAGTATTTTGCGTGTGGAAAGGAGTGGGTGTGACAAAAGCACTCAGCTATGGGTTAGATGGTTTTGATTGACTGCTTTTGAAGACTGATGCAACTACTGTGAGAGGATGAGTCTGAATTGAAATGTCATTGTTAGTTTTAGTGTATATGCAATGATTTAGTGTATATGCAATGATTTAGTGTATATGCAATGATTTAGTGTATATGCAAAGACATGCAATGATTATTGATTTTAATGACTTACAGTTCATATGAGGAAATCATTCAATTGAAATAAATTCAGTAGGCCCTAATCAATGGATTTCAAATGACTGGGAATATGTTGGTCTCAGATACCTTAATAAAAAATGGGCCTTGGTATCTCATCACGGTATTTTTGTGCATTCAAATCTCCAATAAAATTCAATTGTGTTCGTTGTCCGTCGCTTATGACTGCCCATTCTAATACCCCACTGCCACCATGGAGCACTCTGTTCATAACGTTGACATCAGCAAACTGCTTGCCCACACAATATCATAAACGTGGTCTGTGGTTGTGAGGCCGGTTGGACGAACTGACAAATTCTTTCAAATGGTAGAGAACTTAACATTAAATTATTTGGCAACAGCTCTGGTGAACATTCCTGCAGTCAGCATGCCAATGGCACGCTCCCTCAAAACTTGAGACATTCGTGTCAGTGTTTTGTGACAGAACTGCACAATTTTAGAGTGGCCTTTTATTGTCCCCAGCACAAGGTGCACCTGTGTAATGATCATGCTTCTTGATATGCCACACCTGTTAGGTGGATGGATTATCATGGCAAAGGAGAAATGCTCACTAACAGGGATGGAAACAAATCTGTGCACAACATTTTAGAGAAATTAGCTTTTTGTGCATCTGGAGCATTTCTGGGATCTTTTATTTCAGCTCATGACACATGGGACCAACACTTTACATGTTCGGTTTATATTGTATGTAATTTTAAGAAAAATTGCCTTGTCTTGCTATTCCATTACCAAATTTTGTTTATAATGTGATTAGCCAGACGACTAGATACCCTATTTCCCTCACTTATTAAACCAAACAGAATTGATTAAACTACTCGGATAATGACATTACTGTTTGGTATCGACCACTTAAATGAGCATGACTCCTTCTACATCAAATTTAAATGAAATGTATTTATAAAACACCAGGAGTCCAGGTGAGTGATGATGCGCAGGTGCCCGTAACGATGGTGACAGGTGTGCGCCATCATGAGCAGCCTGGTGACCTAAAGGCCGGAGAGAGAGCACACTTGACAACTTTACTCTGGTCAAACCTAAATCTATGGGTGGTCTGGGTCTGCCCAAACTCACAATTTGTTGTTCTAGACTTTGGACAGACCGGAATTCCTATAGGTTTCCGAATAAAGCACAATTCGAGTCATCCTTTACCTCTGAAGAATTCTTTGTTTGTGAGTCAGTTTCAACACATTTGTGATGACAGGAAGACCTTCAATACAGTATGTACAACAAATGAATGGCATAGGCAGACTGTAGAAAGAAATTGGGTATTTCAAACAGGCATTCTTCCTCCTATCGCTTTTAACCCTGACTTGCCAATGTGTTCTCAAAGGTCGACTTCTATAAGTGGCTCTCGCTGGGTCTTATGAGGTTCGTTGACTTGTTCCATAGTGGATTGAATGCAATTAAGTCATTTCTCGAAATCTGGACTGAATACAACATCCCTGGTACCTAAACAAATCTATCTTCAAATAAAAAAGTTATCTTTATGTTTATTGAAGAAGGAAAGCTGAGATTTCAGTTATAAGAAGTTGAAGAATTAATTAACCACATCTATATTTATCAAATGAATAATTGCTAACATCTATCCTGAACAAGAATATAAATGCAACATATAAAGCACAAAAAGCATATTTCTCACAAATGTTTCCATCCCTGTTAGTGAGCATTTCTCCTTTGTCAAGATAATCCATCCACCTGACAGGTGTGGCATATCAAGAAGCTGATTAAACAGCATGATCATTACACAGGTGCACCTTGTGCTGGGCCTGGCTCCCAAGTAGGTGGGCATGGCTCCTAAGAGGGTGGGCCTACCCATGGCTGCGCCCCTGTCCAGTCATGTGAAGTCCATAGATTAGGGCCTAATTTATTTATTCTAATGGACTGATTTCCTTATATGAACTTTAACTCAGTAAAATCATTGAAATTGTTGCATGTTGCGTTTATATCTTTGTCCAGTATAATAATTGCATGATCCGCCTTCATCCCTTTTCAAAGGATGTGGGAAAACGATTTAGGTACAGAATTTGATAAGGCGGTATGGCTGAAGATCTGGTACTACCTACTTACTAGTCCAAATATTAAGAAGACTAAACTACAAATTCATAAATACCCCTGTTAAATTAAACTGTACGTTCCCGGACACTTCACCAAATTGCCCGAAATGTAGGACCGAGAAAGGAACTTTTTTGCACCTATTCTGGCACTGCAATAAGCTAATGAAATGCATAATTACGGATATGAATATCATTCTCTTCATGGTGATGTATCCTCCACAAAGGTAGAAATATGCACTATCCTTCTTTTGCACATGTGGGTATTATTCTAAACACTGGCTATTAATTCTAATGAGCTCTGCCCCCCAAAAGAGACCAAATTTGATTGGGCCGGACCAGATCAAATCTGAACCAATCATAGACGCCGATGTTTCACAAGTTTGGACAGCACAGTCATCTACAGTACAACACAAACTTGTGAAACAGATATTTTGAAAAACAGGGTCGCATAAATAACAGAGGGAGATTTTACCATAGTTCTGTTGCCAAACTTTGCATCTGCACAGTTCTTCCAGTAAATGTGTTTTTGTGAAATGATCTGTGTAAGTTATTCAAAGTAGTCCTTGTGCGTAGAGTTGTAATGGTTAATTAAACTTTGAAATTAATGTTTTTTTGTTTGGCATCCATTTTAAAGAGAAAATCTTAGTCAAAAGCATAAATCCGTTACCTTGGTAATGCCTAACTGCAGGTTCTAGGTTTAAGGGACCACAATGGAAATAAGTCACTTACTTTGTGTAAAATATGTGAAATGTGTGTATATGCATTTTTAACTTTCAAATAAAATCAATCAATCAATGAACCTTCATAGCCCTAGCACTTGTGGAATATGTAAGTATTGGATAGGTTTAAAGCAATATGGTGAAAGCTTAACAGGGCTGCAATCATTGTTTATACCTATCCAATCATTCAGATGTACCTGAAGGGCATAAGAAGTGTAATGGAGAAATGTAAGATCACTAATGTTCATATTTAAATTGCATGTGACTGACAATGTATAACATATTCAGAGTCACTGTAACCTACATGATTCACATACAGTACTTATCAACTCTAGTCTCCAGACAGACACTCAAGGTGTCGACTGAATATTTGGAATGGTTTTACATGTCTCTTGTTCGCTGATAATAGTAATTGACGTCAGCTAATCGCTGAAGGTCCTAGTACAAGGGCCGAGGACACAGAGGAACACGTACACACATAGCGATGTATTACAGCGATGTATTACATCATATAGCTCAGGGTATATAAGCTGTGTTCTTCCTAATGGAGGTTGAACAACTTTTCTGCTTTGAAGCTGATTTTTGTTCCCTTGTTGCGATCAATTTTTGCAACTGGAATTGTATTCTTATATCCACTGGGACTATTAGTGGTCCAATATTAGTCTAACCAATAAGGTGCTGACTATTTAATTGCACAGGGTTAGAAAGGGATTGATTTTGATTACAGGGTCAGTTTCTAGCATTTTATTATACTCAATCAGGTATATAGATCTGCATTAGGCAGAACAGGCTGTAAAGGACAGTATTGCAGATACATGTCTTATTGAAGAAAGATACTTAGCTTATATCTTATTGAGCAGGTATGGCAGTGAGGTGGTGTTCCTATAGGGTTTTTATGTTGGTAGTGTTTGCATGTTATGCTGATGCACAGCCCAACTGGTGGTTTCCTCCAACCAACAACCCCCAACCTCAAGTTAAGCTTAAGCAGCCCCAATGGCCAGAGCCCCAGTGGCCACAGCAGCAAATTCCCCAGAAACCACAACAGCGGACTCCCCAGAGGCCAGAGTCCCAGGGGCCACAGCTGCAGACTCCCCAGAAGCCACATCAGCAAACTCCCCAGAGGCCAGAGCCCCAGGGGCCACATCAGCAAACTCCCCAGAGGCCAGAGCCCCAGGGGCCACAACAGCAGACTCCTCAGAGACCAGAGTCCAAGGGGCCACAGCAGCAAACTCCCCAGAGACCCGCGCCCCAGTGGCCACAGCCCCATGGACCACAGCTGCAGACTCCTCAGTGGCCCCAGCTGCAGACTCCTGAGTGGCCACAGCTGCAGAATCCCCAGAGACCAGAGCCCCAGGGGCCACAGCTACAGACTCCCCAGAGACCAGAGCCCCATGGACCACAGTTGCAGACTCCCCAGTGGCCACAGCTGCAGACTCCCCAGGGGCCACTGCTGCAAACTCCCCAGAGACCAGAGCCCCAGGGGCCACAGCTGCTGACACCCCAGGGACCAGAGACACAGGGGCCACAGCTACAGACTCCCCAGGCACCGGCACCCCAGGGGCCACAGCTGCAGACTCCCCAGAGACCAGCGTCCCAGGGGCCACAGCTGCAGGCTCACCAGGGGCCACAGCTACAGACTCCCCAGGAACCAGCACCCCAGGGGCCACAACTGCAGACTCCCCAGAGACCAGCGCCCCTTGGGCCACAGCTGCAGACTCCTCAGTGGCCCCAGCTGCAGACTCCTCAGTGGCCACAGCTGCAGAATCCCCAGAGACCAGAGCCCCAGGGGCCACAGCTACAGACTCCCCAGAGACCAGAGCCCCATGGACCACAGTTGAATACTCCCCAGTGGCCACAGCTGCAGACTCCCCAGGGGCCACAGCTGCAAACTCCCCAGAGACCAGAGCCCCAGGTGCCACAGCTGCTGACACCCCAGGGACCAGAGACACAGGGGCCACAGCTACAGACTCCCCAGGCACCGGCACCCCAGGGGCCACAGCTGCAGACTCCCCAGAGACCAGCGTCCCAGGGGCCACAGCTGCAGGCTCCCCAGGGACCAGAGCCCCAGGGGCCACGGCTGCAGGCTCCCCAGGGGCCACAGCTACAGACTCCCCAGGAACCAGCACCCCAGGGGCCACAACTGCAGACTCCCCAGAGACCAGCGCCCCAGGGGCCACAGCTGCAGACTCCCCAGAGAATAGAGACCCAGGGGCCACAGCTGCTGACTCCCCAGAGTCCGGTGCCCCAGGCGCCACAGCTGCAGACTCCCCAGAGAACAGCGCCCCAGGGGCCACAGCAACAGACTCCCCAGAGACCAGAGCCCCAGGGGCCACAGCAGCAAACCACCCAGAGACCAGAGCTCCAGAGACCACAGCTACAGACTCCCCAGTGGCCACAGCTACAGATTCCCCAGGCGCCACAGCTACAGACCCCCCAGAGACCAGAGCCCCAGGGGCCACAGCTGCAGACTCCCCAGAGACCAGAGCCCCAGCTGCAGACTCCCCAGAGACCAGAGCTCCAGGGGCTACAGCTGCAGGGGCCACAGCTGCAAACTCCCCAGAGACCAGAGCCCCAGGGGCCACAGCTGCTGACACCCCAGGGACCAGAGACACAGGGGCCACAGCTGCAGGCTCCCCAGGCACCGGCACCCCAGGGGCCACAGCTACAGACTCCCCAGGTGCCACAGCTACAGACTCCCCAGAGACCAGAGCCCCAGCTGCAGACTCCCCAGAGACCAGAGCTGCAGGGGCCACAGCTGCAAACTCCCCAGAGACCAGAGCCCCAGGGGCCACAGCTGCTGACACCCCAGGGACCAGCGACACAGGGGCCACAGCTACAGACTCCCCAGAGACCAGAGCCCCAGGGGCCACAGCTGCAGACTCCCCAGAGACCAGAGCTCCAGGGGCTACAACTGCAGGGGCCACAGCTGCAAACTCCCCAGAGACCAGAGCTCCAGGGGCTACAGCTGCAGGGGCCACAGCTGCAAACTCCCCAGAGACCAGAGCCCCAGGGGCCACAGCTGCTGACACCCCAGGGACCAGAGACACAGGGGCCACAGCTACAGACTCCCCAGAGACCAGAGCTCCAGGGGCTACAACTCCAGGGGCCACAGCAGCAAACCACCCAGAGACCAGAGCCCCAGGGGCCACAGCTGCAGACTCCCCAGAGACCAGAGCTCCAGGGGCTACAACTCCAGGGGCCACAGCAGCAAACCACCCAGGCACCGGCACCCCAGGGGCCACAGCTACAGACTCCCCAGGCGCCACAGCTACAGACTCCCCAGAGACCAGAGCCCCAGCTGCAGACTCCCCAGAGACCAGAGCCCCAGTGGCCACAGCCCCAGAGACCACAGCTACAGACTCCCCAGGCGCCACAGCTACAGACTCCCCAGGCGCCACAGCTACAGACTTCCCAGGCGCCACAGCTGCAGACTCCCCAAGGTCCACAGCTACAGACTCCCCAGGCGCCACAGCTGCAGACTCCCCAGGGCCCGGCGCAGCAGCTGCATACTCCCCAAGGTCCACAGCTACAGACTCCCCAGGCGCCACAGCTGCAGACTCTCCAGGGGCCAGAGCCCCAAGGTCCACAGCTACAGACTCTCCAGGGGCCAGAGCCACAAGGTCCACATAAACAAACTCCCCAGTGGCCAGCAGTAACTAAAACTCAAAATCCGAGATGCCAAGTCGAGTCTAAGGATACAGTGCAATGTGGAACCTCTAAAATTACTTTGGCTCAATGTGAGGCTATCGACTGCTGCTTCAATGGACAGCAGTGCTACTATGGGAAGGCAGGTGAGCGTCTGATAGATCTTCTTCCTTGTAATGCTCTGTATTTGAACAAAACATAAAAAATGTATCTTTCCCCAGTGACTGTGCAGTGTACCATGGATGCTCAGTTTGTGGTGGTGGTGGCCAGGAATGCCACTTGGCCCAAAATAGACATTGATACCATCATTCTGCTGGGGGGAAACAACGGCCCCTGCAGTCCTGTTGGCATCACTTCAGCCTTTGCCATATACCAGTTCCCTGTCACAGCCTGTGGAACCACTCTGAAGGTGAGAGACAGAATATTAATTGTGTACACTGGCTCAGTATTAAAGGCTATTTTAGTTTATTTTTGACCATTTTAATTTAAACCCATCATTGTTACCCAGAAATTATTTGTTAGAGATAAAAATGGTTTTATTGTTGGACGTTTAAAGGCCAATTCCGCCACTTTTCAACTTCATTCTCATAATCTCCAGCACCAAACCAGTGTCTATATATGTGAAAACAGCACGTTTCTATGATCTGTGGTTAAAAAGAGCGAGCCTTTAAAAGTGCTTCTGTGACGTCACAGGGTAGAATTAAAAGGAAAAACTGTGATATTCAAAACCTGCAACAAGTTTCTAGCCCAAGCAGGGCTCTCATCTCCCAAATAATAATTGTTGTAATGATAAGGCTTCGCTGCACCTTTGTTTCCAAGTGCAGATTCGATAGAGTCATGGTTGCATCATTACTACAGCGAAAATGGCTTGCATCTAGCCCAATCAGGGCTTTATCTTCCTAGAGCGGATCGCCAGGACTGCAATTTATATTCATAAACCATGTCATTTTGTATTTTAATTAGGATCCCCACCAGCTGTTGCAAAAGCAGCAGTTACTCTTCCTGGGGTCCAACACAAAACATGAAACAGAACTAGACAAGAACAGCTCAAGGACAGAACTACATACATTAAAAAAAGGCACACGTAGCCTACATATCAATGCATACAAACTATCTAGGTCACATAGGGGAGAAGCGTTGTGCCGCGAGGTGTTGCTTTACCAGGTTTGCTGTTTATTTGAGCAATAAGAGATCTATACAATACTGTATAGAAATGTGCCATTTCCATCATTGGCTAGCTAGCTAACACCCTAGTAACTTTACCAGTATATCCAAACATTTGGGGACACATTGTTCCATCATTGGCTAGCTAGCTAACACCCTAGTAACTTTACCAGTATATCCAAACATTTGGGGACACATTGTTCCATCATTGGCTAGCTAGCTAACACCCTAGTAACTTTACCAGTATATCCAAACATTTGTTTACACATTGTTCCATCATTGGCTAGCTAGCTAACACCCTAGTAACTTTACCAGTATATCCAAACATTTGGGGACACATTGTTCCATCATTGGCTAGCTAGCTAACACCCTAGTAACTTTACCAGTATATCCAAACATTTGGGGACACATTGTTCCATCATTGGCTAGCTAGCTAACACCCTAGTAACTTTACCAGTATATCCAAACATTTGTTTACACATTGTTCCATCATTGGCTAGCTAGCTAACACCCTAGTAACTTTACCAGTATATCCAAACATTTGTTTACACATTGTTCCATCATTGGCTAGCTAGCTAACACCCTAGTAACTTTACCAGTATATCCAAATATTTGGGGACACAGAAAGAAAGGAAAAGGGATAGCTTCTTCCGGAGATCAATCATACCATTGAATGAAATGTCAAATAATAGTAGAAGGAATTATTTATTTCAGCTTTGATTTCTTTCATCACATTCCCTGTGGGTCAGAAGTTTACATACACTCAATTAGTATTTGGTAGCATTGCCTTTAAATTGTTTAACTAGGGTCAAACATTTGGGTAGCCTTCCACAAGCTTCCCACAATAAGTTGAGTGAATGTTTGCCTATTCCTCCTGACAGAGCTGGTATAACTGAGTCAGATTTCCAGGCCTTCTTGCTCGCACACACTTTTTCAGTTCTGCCCACAAATGTTCTATGGGATTGAGGTCAAGGCTTTGTGATGGCCACTCCAATACCTTGACTTTGTTGTCCTTAAGCCATTTTGCCACAACTTTGGAAGTATGCTTGGGATCATTGTCCATTTGGAAGACCCATTTGCGACCAAGCTTTAACTTCCTGACTGATGTCTTGAGATGTTGCTTCAATATATCCACATCATATTCCTCCCTCATGATGCCATCTATTTTGTGAAGTGCACCGGTTCCTCCTACAGCAAAGCACCCCCACAACATGATGCTGCCACCCCTGTGCGTCACGGTTGGGATGGTGTTCTTCGGCTTGCAAGCCTCCCCCTTTTTCCTCTAAAACATAACAATGGTCATTATGGCCAAACAGTTCTATATTTGTTTCATCAGACCAGAGGATATTTCTCAAATGTACGATCTTTGTCCCCATGTGCAGTTGCAAACAGTAGTCTGGATTTTTTGTGGTGGTTTTGGAGCAGTGGCTCCTTGCTGAGCGGCCTTTCAGGTTACGTCTTGATAGGACTGGTTTTACTGTTGCAAACAGTAGTCTGGATTTTTTGTGGTGGTTTTGGAGCAGTGGCTCCTTGCTGAGCGGCCTTTCAGGTTACGTCTTGATAGGACTGGTTTTACTGTGGATATAGATACTTTTGTACCTGTTTCCTCTAGCATCTTCACAAGGTCCTTTGCTGTTGTTCTGGGATTTGATTTGCACTTTTCACACCAAAGTACGTTCATCTCTATGAGACAGAACACGTCTCCTTCCTGAGTGGTATGACGGCTGCGTGGTCCCATGGTGTTTATACTTGCATACTATTGTTTGTACAGATGAATGTGGTACCTTCAGGTGTTGGAAATTGTTCCCAAGGATGAACCAGACTTGTGGAGGTCTACAATTTTTTTCTGAGGTCTTGACTGATTTCTTTTGATTTTTCTATGATGTCAAGCAAAGATGCACTGAGTTTGAAGTTAGGCCTTGAAATATATACACAGGTACACCTCCAATTGACTCAAATGATGTCAATTAGCTTATCAGAAACTTCTAACGCCATGACATCATTTTCGGGAATTTTCCAAGCTGTTTAAAGGCACAGTCAACTTAGTGTATGTAAACTTCTGACTCCAACATAAGTGTATGTAAACTTCCGACATCAACTGTGTGTGTGTGTATATATATAGAAATGTTATTATAATACAAAAACACTGTCATTAGAAGCACAAATAAACTTATCAAATCACCCAGAAAAACAGTTACATTCATCGTGCTTCTACACCTGCATTGCTTGCTGTTTGGGGTTTTAGGCTGGGTTTCTGTACAGCACTTTGAGATATCAGCTGATGTACGAAGGGCTATATAAATAAATTTGATTTGATTTGATTTGATCCACAAATATGACCTCAATCAATACTTTAAATTGAACGGCACCAGCACAACAAGATTAAACAAATTTTGAATTTTGTGAATTAAAACTAAAAGCAGATTTACCTAAGGAACCTCAAGAGTTAACCAATCCTGTGAACGGGTTAGGCAACTCAGTTGTCTATACTTCAACAGCAAAAAAAGATGGATAAGAGGTAAATTTATGAAGTTGGGTCTTGTAAACAAAAAGTGACTAATGTAGAGATCTATGGGTCTTTAGCGAAGTCCAGCCAACCTTTTGAAATGGGATGCAGTGATGAGTATCAAAACTGTCACCTGTAACATAACGAAGGGCTCTATGGTAGATGGTATCCAAAGGTGTAAGAGTAGTAGCAGCTGCAATTTGATAAATAATATCACCATAATCAACAGATAAAAGGTTGACTGAATAATCTGCTTCCTACTTGCTGAGAGAAAGCCACAATCTGTTTTTGTAGAAAAATAACTTTAAATCTTAGCTTCTTAAACAACTCATCTATATATTGTTTAAATGTCAAATCCATATCAATCCAAATGCCTAAGTATTTATATGCGGGAAGGCGTTCGATTGGAGAACCATCTAATGAGTGAACATGTAGTTGAAACATTCTTACAAGAGTTTGAAAATAACATGCATTTCATTTTGTCAGTATTAAGCTCAAGTTTTTAAATCAGCAAAGGATTCCTGGATAGCTTAGTTTTGACACAGCCAGATCAACAGTAGAGGCAGAAGCATACATAATAGTATCATCTGCATATAGATTAAGTTTACCATTAACAGATTGACCAATGGTGTTTATATAAAATGACTTTGTAATTTCAATGACAGATATTTGTACATTTTTAATGTTGGGAAAATGAAAAAGAATCTTGAAAAATGTTCATTTAGAGCCCTGAGCCCAAGGTATTTTCTTGCTCCTCACATCAACACGAATCTCATAGTGTTTGAAAATCACTGTTTTTCAGTTTTTGATGATACCAAACTTAGAAATGTGCGGTATTATCCTGGAGATCCTGAAAATGAGATTTAAAGGTGGTGGAGTTGCCCTTTAACAGTGGACTCTCCCCTGCAGGAGGAAAATGGTTATATGGTTTATGAGAACAGGATGGTGTCTTCCTATGAAGTGGGGGTCGTACCCCAAGGCGCCATCACCAGAGACAGCCAATTTGAGTGAGTCTTCTCTCTGTAAGATTGAATTTTATTGATTCCCAAGAGCTAGTTTCCTGCATCCAGATTTAGCCCACAAAGTGTTGATATGCTTCAAGATCCTACTGTATCAGTCACTGCCATGGTCTCCTTCTCTAGGCTGCTGTTCCAGTGTAAGTACTCCAATACTGCGGTGAAGGCTCTGGTTATTGAGGTGAACAGTGTTCCTGCACCTGCTCCGGTTGCTGTTATGGGACCGCTCAGATTGGAACTCAGACTGGCCAAAGGAACTTGTGACACCAAGACATGTAAAGATGGTAAGGTTTATTTCATTTCAGACTTGTTCTGTGTCAATTTGTAGAACTTCAAACATATTGTTTTTTATAATTGACTTTTACATGCATTTTTTTTCTTGAATCCTGTCTGACCTCCAGAGTCCAGTGCCTTCACATCGTTTTACACTGAGGAAGACTACCCTCTCACTAAAGTCCTGAGACAACCTGTATACGTTGAGGTGCGCATCCTGGAGAAGAAGGATCCCAACCTGGTCCTATTGCTGCAGCGCTGCTGGACCACCTCTGACCACAGCCTTGTCAGCATGCCCCAGTGGGACCTCCTCATTGAAAAGTGAGTAACTACAGTACTAATCCACTTGATTTTGCTTGTCTTGCTCATTTTTTCAAATATGTATTTTGAACAATATGTTTGACATTTCGTCATTATGTGACTTCAGATTGCATCATCTACTACTATGTACACTAAACACAAATGTGAATGCAACATGTAAAGTGTTGGTCCCATGTTTCATGAGCTGAAATAAAAGATCTCAAATCTTCCATATGCAGAATGTTTGTTTACATCCCTGTTAGTGAGCATTTCTCCTTTGCCAAGATAGTCCATGCACCTGACCAGTGTGGCATAACAAGAAGCTGATTAAAAAGCATGATCATTACACAGGTGCACCTTGTGCTGGGGACAATAACAGGACACTAAAGTGCAGTTTTGTCACAAAACACAATGCCACAGATGTCTTAGGTTTTGAGGGAGCGGACAGCAGGAATGTCCACCAGAGCTGTTACCAGAGCATTTCATGTTCATTTCTCTACCATAAGCCACCACCAATGTTGTTTTAGAGAATTTGTCAGTTCGTCCAACCGGCCTCACAATCGAAGACCATGTGTAACCATGCCAGCCCAGGAACCACATCCAGCTTCTTCACCTGCGGGATCGTCTGAGACCAGCCACCCGGAGAGCTGATGAAACTGTGGGTTTGCACAACCAAAGAATTTCCGTACAAACGGTCAAAAACCATCACAGGGAAGCTCATCTACATGCTCATCGTCCTCTCCAGGGTCTTGACCTGCCTGCAGTTCGACGTTGTAACCGATTGCAGTGGGCAAGTACTCACCTTCGATGGCCACTGGCACGCTGGAGAAGTGTGCTCTTCACGGATGAATCCCGGTTTCAACTGTACCGTGCAGATGGCATGGCATCGAGTGGGCGAGCAGTTTGCTGAATTCAACGTTGTGAACTGAGTGCCCCATGGTGGCAGTGGGGTTATGGCAGGCATGAGCTACGGACAACAAACACAATTGCATTTTATCAATGGCAATTTGAATGCACAGACATACAGTACCGTGATGAGTATCTGAGGCCCATTGTTGTGCCATTCATCTGTCGTGTTTTTACTATCATTAAATTGAAGACTTATAGTTTTTATCAAAGATTCTCTAATTAGTATTACGCGATCAACTGATGAATCATGTAACTGTAATTAACTAGGAAGTCGGGGCACCAAGGAAAAATATTCAGATTAAAAAGTTATAATTTCCTAAAATAACTTTTCAGATATTTTATCTGATCAAATAGTCTTCAAATTAATTAATTATTTACTTTACCTCACGTTAGTCTCATTCCAAACGTCGTAAATTGTTGGTTATCTGCACGAACCCAGTCTTCACTGAGTCATCCATACATCAATTGTCTTAAATAATTTATTTATTACTAACTAAGTAATTCACAGGAATGCATAAAGAAACAAAAAGGGTAAATGTGGTTATAAGAAATGATAGGAGAATGTGCCCTAGTGGGCTAAACAGGCATGGAGGCTTATTAGACAAAAGGGGAAGTGGGGGTCGACTAAGAAGTCACTACGAGTGATAATTATAACAATTGAAATGCTAATCCTTTGCACATGAACGCTCACGAATTTGAAACAATTGCAATCAATATATATATTTACGCTCAGTGTGTCGTCTTGATCGCTGGTGAAAAGTTTGTTTCTGTTGGAGAGTTTCGTCCTCTCTCTCTGTCTTGGTTAGAGGGGATAGTTCAGAGTGACATTCATTCATTTGTTATAGATTGGATGTTTCGGCGATTGTCGTTCTTCGTGTTCAATGATACCGAATTCCTAGCTGCAGACTAGTAATTAATATCAAAGACTTGTTCTTATTCTGTCGGTATCGATAGTCTCAGAGTTTAACCACGTGGTATGGTTAAAAGATTCCGCAACCTTTGTCCTCTCCTAATGGAGAAAAACATGGTCTGGTGATCATTTCCCAAAGTTGGGTTTTATTCGGAATTGCAGAAAAGGGGCTGTCCCAGGATGCCTGACCCTAACTGGGCTCAGGGGCGGTCCTCTGATTTAGTTCAAGTCAAAAGGGAATTGTATTTTCCTTCATTCAACAGTCCAAAATCATATTACACAATTTCACAAACAGTATCATACTCACTCATTCATCTTATACAACATTTAGATGTAAACCTCATGAGGCTATTATATAAACAGCGTTATGGTAATGTGGCCACACCATCTCCCATGAGCTTCCCCAAGTTGTAACAAACGGACCAGTTCATAGCTGGATTCTTCACCGATCTTTTATACTTTCTCCGGATAATTAAATTTGTTCGTACCTCAAGTTCTGTGAGGTGGAAGGAATGTACAACATCTCTCTGACCACAGCAGCCTAGTTGAAGAGGGCAAGGGGGAGGCAGGGAGAGGGAGAGGGGGATGGGGCTTGCTATACCCAAAGAGGGCAACGTCATGACACATCCATCATAATCACTTCATGCTTCAGCATGATAATGCTCAGCCCCAGATTGCAAGTATCTGTACACATTTCCTGGAAGCTGAAAATGTCCCAGTTCTTCCATGGCCTGCATACTCAGACATATCACCCATTGAGCATGTTTGGGATGCTCTGGATTGACGTGTATGACAGGGTGTTCCAGTTCCGGACAATATACTGTATATAGCAGCCTGTGAAAAGTAGTGGGACAACATTCCACAATCAACAGCCTGATCAACTCTCTGCGAAGGAGATGTGTTGCGCTGCATGAAGCAAATGGTGGTCACACCAGATACTGACAGGTTTTCTGATCCACACCCTACCTTTAAGGTATCTTGTGACAAACATATGCATATCTGTATTCCCAGTTATGTGCAATCCATAGATTAGGGCCTAATAAATGTATTTCAATTGACTGACTTCCTTTTATGAACTAACTCAGTTCAATCTTTGAAATTGTTGTATAATGCATTTATATTTTTGTTTAGTGTATTTGGAATTGAGGCTTGGCAACATGAAGTTTCTACTACTCCTCTCTCTTTCTCCAGATGTTCCGAACAGAATGATAAGTACCAGACCACCATGGTCCCTGTGGAACTCTCCTCTGGCCTTCTGTACCCCAGCCACTACAAACGCTTCATCCTCAAGATGTTTACCTTTGTGGATCACACTCTGGCTCCCCGCAAAGATACAGTAATTGGCTACCTTTATTCATACCTATTTGATATAATACACACAACTTGATGTGCCATTGGCTTTTCACCAACTGATTTTATGCTGTACTCTTGCCAGATTTTCATCCACTGTAGTGCATCTTTGTGCTACCCTACTCCATGGGACTCCTGTGAACCAAAATGCAACAAACAAAGTGGGTAGTATTCTCCCTTTACAAAGGCCTTGTTTGGACACTATAGCCCATATTTAAAGTGTCTCGGAGTACAAGTGCTGATCTAGGATCAGATTCTTCCTGTCCATAACCTTAATCATTAGCATGATTTAAAAGACAGCCGATCCTAAATCAACAATCCTAGGCTCAGACGCTTTGTGGTTGTGAATATGACCCAGGTTCTGTTCTTAACAGTTTCCGTTGTGATTTACAGGAAGATATGTTGCTTGGAAGAAGACGAGGCAAACTGCTGTGGTCTCCAGTGGAGAAGTGGTCCTGGTTGACAAAAAGCCAGCCTAGCCTTCAAACTACTGATACTAGCAACAGTTTGTAGCAGGATATGAAATGATGTACTCCGTCCTTCCATACCCATTACAGGGTAGGTATTGAAAAGCACTGGCAGTACTTTTTCTACGAACCTTTTACCTGGCGATTGTTTCTAATTTCTTAATACGGTCTCTTATAAACGTCCTTGTCCAGTTGCAGGTGGTACTCCAAAAATGAGACTATTCAGAAAGATATTAAAATCCACTTTTTGCACCGAGTGAGAAGTTCCCTCGCCTTTCCCAACATATTGCAGGGACTACTCTTTTCTATGCGACACGGCGCAGCAACGCGTAGAAGTAGACAACAGCGCATCACACAGTGCGACAAAAACAATGTTCTATACACATGCAAGAGGCATTTCTAATGAGATACAAACAGTGGATTTAATATTTTTCTGAATATTCTTGTTTTTTTGGTGTTCCATCTGCAACTGGACAAATTAGTTTATAAGACTCTGGAACCTTCTGAATCGAGAATGAAGAATGTACCGCAAAGTAAAGGTTTGTCTAAAATATCCTGATTACGGCTAAACAGCAGTTTAGGCATGACATCAGACACAAGCTTTAGCTCTGCCGCTAAATTTCGTGTTTACATGGCTATGATAAAACATGGGTTCCTGATTTCGCAACGTATTCGTTTCTAATAAACAGTTGTACCCCCCAAATTATATTATTGACTTATTTGTGGATATTAAAACCTACTCTTACTACATAAATGTGGATATAGGATCTGTAAATCTGGTCAGGTTTGTTATGTGAAGGCATTGTCTTATTCCTGGAATCATTGAAAGCAGTGGTCATGGTTGTGTAGAACTATCATTCTATTCTAGGCCACTCCAACCCTGTCCCTGGAGTGCTACCCTCCTGTAGGTTTTCACTGCACCTGAGTATAACAATTAGCTGCTTAATAAACTGAGCCTGGTTTGTTGAAACTGGGGTTGTCGTGAAAACCTACAGGGTAGCTCTCCAGGAGAGCCCTGTTCAAGGCCAAAACACAGAACAGTCTAAAAAAAAATTCTATACTGAACAAAAATATAAAACAATTTAAGATTTAACTGTGTTACAGTTCATATAAGGAAATCAGTCAATTCAAATAAAGTATGTCCTAATCTATGGATTTCTCATGACTGGGCAAGTACACAACCATTTGGCGGCCTGGGAGAGCATAAGCCCACCCACTGAGGAGCCAGGCCCAGCCAATCAGAATGAGTTTTTTTCCCACAAAAGGGCTTTATTTGACAAAAATACTCCTCAGCACCACCTCAGACAATCCCGCAGGTGAAAAAGTTGGACCTGGATGGGATGGTGTGGTCTGCCATTTTGAGGCTGGTTGGACGTTCTGCCAAATTTTCTAAAACAATGTTAGAGGCAGTTTTTGGTAGAGAAATTAACATGCAATTCTCTGGTGGACATTCCTGCAGTCAGATACCAATTGCACGCTCCCTCATCTGTGGCATTGTGTTGTGACAAAATTGCACATTTTAGAGTGGCCTTTTATTGGCCCCAGCACTAGGTGCACCTGTGTAATGGTCCTGCTGTTTAATCAGCATCTTGATATGCCACACCTGTAAAGTGGATGGATTATCCTGGCAAAGGAGAAATGCTCAATAACAGTGATGTAAACAAATGTGTGGCCCAAATTTTGGGGAAATGTTGCATTTGGAACATTTCTGGCATCTTATTTCATCTCATGTAATAAACACTTTATTTTGATTCAGTATATATGGGCATTTCCATGGTAAGAGATGAGACTTGTTTTTTTTTACCTTAATGTGGGCTGTCAAATAAGCCAATGATTGCAAAGATATAACATACAATTATCCACAAAAGTTTGGTAACATTATGAACGTTTTTGCTGTTTTTGCCATCATTCTGTTAAACTTAGCATCGGTATGTTTGTCAAATTGAGTAGAAATTGTTAAAAATAGTTATGGTTTGTTTAACTATGCAATCTTTTTTTGTCTCATTAGCTAGGTTTCCATCCAATTGGTGATAGATTTATGCGAATACTCTAGAATCTGCATAAAGAAATCATGCGCATTTTCCCACCAGTGGCGTTACCACCAAATTGACTTTTTGTGGATAAAAGTCAGTGGTAATTTTTTTTGTGCATACATTTTCACGTTCTGAATACAAATCTAAAGTTCAATATGTTTCCATCGCATTTTTTATTCTACTAGTGGTTTTGTCACAAACTCTTTCTTTAAATTGCACCTATGCCTACTCTGGTGTTGCCTGGCACCTGCACTCTAGCCAACAGCTCGCAGATACAGTGTGTGAAGACTAGTCTACATGAGATTATTATGGATAAGAGGGTGAATGTTTTTGTCCAACGGAAGCCAATCATCGATCATCATTTCACCAGAATAGTAGCCTCGATATTTATTTGAAATGGGCATCAACCTCATCACCTTGCACATTCACCACCCTGTGAAGTTCATAAATTATTTTATCTGTAGCCTAGTAAACTGCATGCTTTTCCGAGTCGTAATGGGAGGACCACATAACATGTGTGACTCAAAGTTCACTTACACCGCTATTCGCATAATTCATTTTACACACAAAAAGATCCCTCCATGTCGAATGAACAAATTGCATGTCGACATGTATAAAATTGTACCGGTATTTCATGTTTCATGGTCGTGACTTCTCATGCGCCATGCGCCATGTAATTAATCCGCATGAAATTGTTGGATAATATAATAATAATATATGCCATTTAGCAGACGCTTTTATCCAAAGCGACTTACAGTCATGTGTGCATACATTCTACGTATGGGTGGTCCCGGGGATCGAACCCACTACCCTGGCGTTACAAGCGCCATGCTCTACCAACTGAGCTACAGAAGGACGCTTTTGGATGGAAACGTAGTTAGTGATCCATACTATTAACCACGTGAGCATATTGTCGCAAAGAGAAATTGGAGAGTTTAAGATATACCAGTGTAACAGAAGGCTTCAGGTAGACATGTAATAATCCGAGTTTTAACTCTGGTGTAATAGTATAACTTTAGACCGTCTCCTCGCCCATGCCCGGGCGCGAACCAGGGACCCTCTTCACACATCAAGAACAGTCATCCACGAAGCATCGTTACCCATCGCTCCACAAAAACCGCGGCCCTTGCAGAGCAAGGGGAACTACTACTTCAAGGTCTCAGAGCAAGTGAAGTCACTGATTGAACGCTATTTAGCGCGCACCACCGCTAACTAAGCTAGCCGTTTCACATCCGTTACACTGGCATATTCATAATTGTATTATGCACGCCTTTTATCCTCCTTGTAGGTAAGATCTAATGTTCTATGCCTTCAATAATGTAAACCTAGCAAAAGAAGAAACATCCTCTCACTGTCAACTGCGTTTATTTTCAGCAAACTTGTGAAAATATTTGTATGAACATAAGATTCAACAACTGAGACAAACTGAACAGGGGGAGTCAAAATCAAAAGTCAGTATATGTTGTGGTCACCAGCTGCATTAAGTACTGCAGTGCATCTCCCTCGTGGACTGCACCAGATGATTTGCCAGGTCTGGCTTTGAGATGTTACCCCACTCTTCCACCAAGTTCCCAGACATTTCTGGGGGGGTGGGGGGGTCCCAGACGTGCTCAATGGGATTGAGAGCCGGGGTCGTCGCTGGCCATGGCAGAACACTGACATTCCTGTCTTGCAGGAAATCACGCACAGAACGAGCAGTATGGCTGGTGTGGCTGGTGGCATTGTGATGCTGGAAGGTCATGTCAGGATGAGCCTGTAGGAAGGGTACCACATGAGGGAGGAGGATGTCTTCCCTGTAACCATAGCGTTGAGATTGCCTGCATTGACAACAAGCTCAGTCCGATGATGCTGTGACACACCGCCCCAGACTATGACAGACCCTTCACCTCCAAATCGATCCCTCTCCAGAGTACATGCCGTGGTGTAACACTCATTCCTCCAACGATAAACGCAAATGATGGTGAGACAAAACCACGACTCGTCAGTGAAGAGCACTTTTGCCAGTCCTGTCCAGGAACGGTGCGTTTGTGACCATAAGCAACGTTGTTGCCGGTGATGTCTGGTGAGGATCTGCCTTACAACAGGCCTACAAGCCCTCAGTCCAGCCTCTCAGCCTGTTGCGGACAGTCTGAGCACCGATGGAGGGATTATGCGTTCCTGGTGTAACTCGGGCAGTTGTTGTTGCCATCCTGTACCTGTCCTGCAGGTGTGATGTTCGGATGTTCCGATCCTGTGCAGGTGTTTTTACACGTGGTCTGCCTCTGCGAGGACGATCAGCTGTCAGTAGAAAGGCCTCTTTAGTGTCCTAAGTTTTCATAACTGTGATCTTAATTTCCTACTGTATGTAAAAGAGGTCGACCAATTATGATTTATGCCGATAACGATTTATTGGAGGACCAAATAAAAGCCGATACCCATTAAATCGGCCAATTTTTATTTATAATAATCACAATAACAATACTGAATGAACACTTATTTTTTACTTAATATAATATATTAATAAAAATCTATTTAGTCTCATAATGAAACATGTTCAATTTGGTTAAAATAATGCAAAAACAGTGTTGGAGAAGAAAGTAAGAGTGCAATATGTGCCATGTAAAAAAGCTGACGTTTAAGTTTCTTTTTTAACATGAGTCTTCAATATTCCCAGTTAAGAAGTTGTAGGTATTATAGGACTATTCCTCTCTATACCATTTGTATTTCATATACCTTTGACTATTGGATGTTCTTATAGGCACTATAGTATTGCCAGCTTAATCTCGGGAGTTGATATGCTTGAAGTCATAAACAGCGCTGTGCTTCAAGCATTGCTGGCAAACTCAGGAAAGTGCCGTTTGAATGAATGCTTACGAGCATGCTGCTGCCGACCACTGCTCAGTCAGACTGCTCAATCAAATCATAGACTTAATTATAATATAACACACAAATACGAGCCTAAGGTCATTAATATGGGAAAAAATCTGGAAACTATCATATCGAAAACAAAATGTTTTTCAGTGAAATACGGAACCATTACATATGTTATCAAACGGGTGGCATCCATAAGTCTAAATATTGCTGTTACATTGCACAACCTTCAATGTTATGTCATAATTATGTACAATTCTGGCAAGTTAATTATGGTCTTTGTTAGGAAGAAATGGTCTTCACACAGTTCGCAACGAGCCAGGCGGCCCAAACTGCTGTATAGACCCTGACTGCTTGCACGGAACGCAACAGAAGTGATACAATTTCCCTAGTTAATATTACCTGCTAACATACATTTTGTTTAACCAAATATGCAGGTTTAAAAATATATATACTTGTATTGATTTTAATAAAGGCATTGATGGTTATGGTTAGGTACAATGGTGCAACGACAGTGCTTTTTTTCATGAATGCACTTGTAATCCTTCTCACCCCCCCAACAAGATTTAGATGCAAGTGGCTGTTCCACTGGGTGTCATAGGTGTTTGCACCAATTTGTAAGTCGCTCTGGATAAGAGCGTCTGCTAAATGACGTAAATGTAATGTAAATGTTAAATCGTCACCTGTTTGGCGAAGTAGGCTGTGATTCGATGCTAATTTAACAGGCACCACATTGATTATTTGCAATTCAGGACAAGCTAGTTAAACTAGTAATATAATCAACCATGTAGAGTTAACTAGTGATTTAAGATTGATTGATTGTTTTTTTATAAGATAAGTTTAATGCTAGCTAGCAACTTACCAGTTTCCTTGTGGAGTGCAATGTAATCGGCATCCAAAAATGCTAATTACCTATTGTTATTAAAACTTGAAATCGGCCCTAATTATGCCGATTAATCGGTCAACCTCTAGTCTGTAAGCTGTTAGTCTTAACGACCGTTCCACAGGTGCATGTTCATTAATTGTTTATGGTTCATTGAACAAGCATGGGAAACAGTGTTTTAAACCCTTTACAATGAAGTTATATGTACAAATTATTTTTGAAAGGGTCCTGAAGAAAGGACGTTTATTTTTTTTCTGAGTTTATATATTATTGGGACTGATACATACAAGTATTTGAAGTGGAGCAGGACTATAGATTGTTCTGCCCTGTACCCACTGAATAAGTTGAGGGTTCAGTAGGTTGCAATTGCAACTTAAAATGTTTCTGATAGAAATACAATATATGTAATTGACATAATTCTTTATACTATGTAGACATGTCTGTTCTACATAATACATTTCTATCAATGTTCTGTAAAGTTGAGCCCTCCTCAATTAATTAAAGACCCGGGTGTACTTGATTTTGTCTGCAGGAAGGTGGTCAATGGTAGCTAAATGACATTCAACCTCACATTCCTCAGCACCTGTTTGGTTAGTCAGGTCTGGGCCAGAATAAAGCTGATTGCTGAAGGGGTTATAAAATGGTTTGACAAACTGCAGAAGAAAAACAAAGATGTATTCCCACTGATGGGTTTCTGGTAATCACAGCCTTTGGCTGTGTTGTTAGTGATGTGTGGGACTCTAGACAGTTTTATCCGAGATCAGGGTTTCTGCACGATGAAGTCCCAGCCAGGTTTGACTCTCAGAAGCCAGTGCAAGAAGAGCCTGCAAGGCCGGACGCAAGCGAGGCTGTTGAAGAGCCTGAGGGTTCCCAGCCCAAGCAGGCCTTTGAGAAGCCTCTGACTTTGAACTATCATAAAGTTGAAAAGCCTGAGCGCAAGCCTACCGTGCTTGAGTGGCCGCCGCAGGTGGTGACCAACAGTGTAGTGACATGTGGTCCATGTGAAGGTGAAGCAGGATCTGCTGGGGATTGTCCGGCTCATTCAGCCACAGCGTATCACTCAAGGAGGTTGTCCTGCCACTGAGGACACTGAAGCTCATGTGATCACCTTTGAATCAGAGCTGCATGGCTGTGGCAGTGATCTCACGGTATGTCACATTTGTTGTTTAACTTCCTGAATAATGTGACTCATCATTCTTGTCTGATGCTTGACTTGTGATCCTGTTCCTAGATGACTGAGGATGTGCTGATCTACACCTTCACTCTTGTCTATGAGCAAAACCTCTTGCTAACACTTCTATAGTGAAAACCAGTGCAACTATGGTTGATATTGAGTGCCACTACTTGAGGTAACTATTGTTGCGTTCTTCACTTTGACAACCCATATCATTCTGAGGTTTGAGTAATGCCATAGTCCATGTTTGTTTCTAGGAATCACGATGTGAGCAGCAATGCCCTGAAGCCAACCTGGATCCCCAACATTTCCAACATGGTGAAGGAGGAACTCCTCTACTTCTCCCTGAGGTTAATGACTGGTAGGTAAACCTGACTGGAAGCCTCTTCCTTTGTGTAAACCCCCACTGACATGCCACTCCTCTTTCCAGCTGACTGGCAGTTTGAGAGGCCCTCCAACCATTACTATCTTGGTGACATGATCAACATGGAAGCCTCGGTCATGCCGTACCACCACGTTCCCCTCCGTGTCTTTGTGGACCGCTGTGTCGCCACCTTGGCGCCTGATGTCCACACTGTCCCTAGATATTCTTTCATTGAGGACCATGGGTGAGTTTAGTTGTCACTTTGACTCCTCTTATATTACCTTAAATGTAACCCCTGAAGCCTAACGTTGACCCTTGGTCTCTTCAGGTGTCTGGTTGATGCCAAGTTGACCGGCTCCAGCTCCCAGTTCCTGTCCAGATCCCAGGATGACAAGATCCAGTTTCAGCTGGAGTCCTTCAGGTTCCAACCACAGAATGATTCCCAACAGCTCTACATAACATGTCATCTGAAAGCATCTGCAGCCTCTTCCCCCATTGATGCTGAGAACAAGGCCTGCTCTTTCACAGATGGGTATGTATAAGCTGGGTTGTGGGTATAGTACCTTTGACATGCTGCTATATAAACTAACCTTCATATTTATCTGTAGCTGGAAGGCTACAGGTGGGGTTTGTGACCTGGTTTGTGGCTGCTGTGACTTCCGCTGTGCTGCGAGGAAGGCTGGACATCTGGACAGTGATTCGGGTAGGTGTTAAAGCCAGAGCTATATCATATTTCACTGTTTTAGCTCATCACTGGTAATGTGCGTCTACTCTCCTCAGATTTGCGGTGGGAAGGTAAAGCTACCCTGGGCCCGTAATTGTCCAAGAGTAATATTACTACTTTAACAACTTGTTTCGGGGAGGATGCCTGCTGGGACTAATTCTGGAAGGTGTAGCATTATCACCATTCAGATTGGAGAATGATGTGTATATAGTGGATTACCCGTGTCTAAATATAGCAACCCTACTGACTTAGCCCCAATTTTCTGTATTGACTAGATGCTCACATCTTTGGAACTTAACATTGGATGTGGAGAATTATTAGGCTGCCCATTGGCTTATCTTCCCGTGGCTCAATGCAGTTTCCTCATAAACCAGATGTGTCATAGTAAACATGAATCCATACACTCAGTGGTTGCATAAGAATGACGTTTACTTGAGGCGAAAGGAAGGTGGATGGGTACGTGTAACTCAACTGTCAAGCATCCCAAATTTTTGGAAATTATCACGGCTACTTTGCAACTCCTTAACATGTTAGCCAACCTTAACCCAACTGTTAAGCTAATGTTAGCTACCTTGTCAGCATTAGCCATGTAGCTAATGTTGGAATTCGTAATATCATGCATGTTACAGATTCTTAGTTTTGTATGACGGGGCTGGACATCCACCAACTAATACGTATGTATCATACTAAATTAAGGGAGAACTACTGTTATCTAACCTGGAGATCAGATCAAAATATCCATCACTTGATGGCTACAGTAGGTGTGGCTTTTACTGTGAAGTGCTTGCTTACAAGCCCCTTCCCAACAATGCGGAGTTGAAGGAAATGTTAACCCAATAAAATTACTATATACAGGTACAAGGTGTAGGGGTAAAAGTTAATGTATCTTGATTACCTACGCAGCAGCATATGATAGGGAATGTGCAGGAGTCCATGTAAATAGTGTAGCCATTTCATTAACTGTTCAGTCTTATGGCTTGGGGTAGAAGCTAGTTGCAGCCTTAACACAGAAGTAAAGATATTACATTAAGACAATGCAAACATTTAACAAGCAAAGTAGACAATGAATGCCTGACAGGTAATGTTTAACATTTCAGTGGAATTAGTAGAGGTCTAGTCATGGTTGATTGCATTAGATCCATTAGTGATGGATTTACTTTTTGCCTGACACGTGATTGGCTAAATAATTCCTCTGATGGCGCTGGTTATTGTAGTTTTGTCTTTGGTCTGGGAGGTAACCGATGACCTGAACTTGCCTGTCTGGTTAAGTTATTTTGCTATTAAACTCTAATTGGTCTGAAAAATACTTGGTTTCTTAAATTATTACAGAAAAGCAAGACTGGATACTAATTTGCAGTGGTGTGAAATACTTTTAAAGTATGTAAGTAGTTAATCTTCACTATTTTATATTTTGGGGAAACTCTTACTTCACTAGATTCCTAAAGAAAATAATGTTCTTTTTAACTCCCTACATTTTCCATGACATGCGGAAGTACTTGTTACATGAGTAATGCTTAACAGGACAGGAAAATGGTCCATTCACACACTAATCAAGAGAACATCCCTGGTCACCCTACTGCCTCTGGCCTGCCAGACTTACTAAACACATGCATTTTTGATAAACGGTGTCTGAGTTTTGGAGTGTGCCCCAGGCTATCCGTGAAACCAAGGAAGATTGTGCGGTCTGCTTTGCTTAATATAAGGCATTTGAAAATATTTCTACTTTTGATAAAGAAGTATATTTAGAACCAAATAGTTTGACTTTAACTTGGTGACTTCCACTTTTACTTGTTACTTTCTATTAAGGTATTTATACTTTAACTCAAGTATGACAATTGTGTACTTTTTCTGCCACTGCTAATTTGCTTTAAACGCAAAGCCATGAGAGATGATGCATACGGTTGACATTCATATAGATAGCGCAATGAATAGCTAATCTGGCAGCCCTGTTTTGAGTGGGTTGGCCAGCTGTCGCTGAAGCTGTGCCCTCTTTGTAGCCTTCTCAGTCATGCTACACCCTTTGGAGGCTAAGACAAAACACCAACGCAGACATGTTTATCAGCCTGCTATAGTGTGGGAGGCGGAGGGTATATGAAACCAGAGGGAGAGATGGGCAGGAAGTTCTGAAATACGTGAAGTGGATGGGGCTAGGTAGGAAGACACACTGTATGGGGGATTTAAAAAATTATAGATAAGGAGTGGTGAAGGGGTTGGCGTGGGAGAAGGGGACCTATTGCTTGCTTCGTCCCATATCCTGCTAGTGTTTGTCAGCGCTGGGTCTGAGTAACGGACAAGACAGACTGTAGACCGACAGTATCACCTCTGATGGGGCATTAGGCCTCCCCCTCACACATGCTTCCATTCAAACACACTTCACCTCCTACACTACGAAAGACACACTTCACTTCCTACACTATGAAAGACACACTTCACCAATGTGCTATACTGACACACACAGCAACATATCTAGTGTACACTCAAACTTATACACACACACACTGCAAGCACAAACCCGAAAACTTGGCGTACAGTCAGACATGCATCCTTTGACACTGCTGACAGAGTTCCAGGAACAGGCAGTCATTCCATTCATCTTGATCTTATACAATGCCTTCTCATTTGTATTGGATAAAGTATGTGGTTATCAGTGCAACCATAGACTTAGATGACTCATCTTTGTATCTGTACCAGTATGGTGCCTGTGAGAGCACGGGCAGTGCCATTGAGGCTGTCTCCATTTTGAAGTAGTCAATGTTCTACTTCTATGAGTTGGTAAACAAACTGAAAGGGTGCATACTGCCACCTGGAATGTGGTGTTTGAACAGGTATAAAGCCAAGGTTGGTGATTTACTGCCACCTGCAGTTATGGAATGTTTGCTCACAAGTATAATTGTTGACTACTTCAAAATAATGGTTGCCCGGGCAATGGCAATGTTCATGCAAAAACTGGTTATTTCTAAGTAGTGAACTCTATCTATCTCTATGGTTGCCCTCATTGAGATGGAAGGGCAATTTATACATTGGGAGAATCTGAATTGCATTTCCTTGATTGCTCCTGTCCTCGCCTCCTCCTAAAAACCCATTGTATGAGGTCAGATGTTTAAGGACCTCTGACCTTCTCATCCAATGGGTTTTGAGGAGGAGGGAATTAGAGGATGAGATGAATCAAGGAAATGATATTCAGATTCTCACCTTGAGCTCAAGTTCATCCTGAGGAAGGGGTGATGCGGATCATTAGTTTACAGTTGAGAGCCCTCTGCTGGTCTCACTGTGTCAATACCATAATATACTCAGTGCTCAATGACCACAGAACTGCAAGGAGAAAATCAGCTTCTGAACTGAAGAATCACAACGAATTACCATGTTCAAGTCACAATAGCCAGCATGGGAGATGTACACGCATACCTTTGGCAAATTGATCAAGCAACAACACATTTTCAACTGATACCTTTTAGGCACTAGATAACAATGGGAAAAACAGTTTTGGTGGAACAACCGTTCAGGGGCTGAGGGTTGAGGTGAGAAACATTGATTAAGCAAGTCCTCTCCCTCTAAAGTACAGAGGAGCTTGAGTCACGATGTGTCATTAATCACTATGAGTCATAGCAGCTAGTCACGCATAAAGCAGTGTGTTGGGATACTTTATCTACGCAACTATTTTAGGAACACTGCACATGGTGCTAATATTAAGCAAGTTTCAATCACACTGTGTCCTAATGAGTACTGTTGACATGTCTATCTGTTTCTATGGATTCCTGTGGCTGCTGCATTATCACAACCAGATTTCACCTTATATATAATCTGTTACACTCCTTGTAAATGTAGAATATAAAAGCACAGAAATTTCTGTGTTGCAGACTTTTGAATTAAATCTGATTTTAATTTGAGGTACAAAAACCATCAAGGTGTGTAATTGATCAATCATTCATTAAAATGCTTATTTCCAAAGTTGTCCTGAGTAAGCTGCTGAATAGTCTGTTAGAATGGATATGAAGGCAAAGTTCATTGCAGTCTGATGTACACGATCATTCAAAAGTTTGAGGTCACTTACAAGTGTCCTTTTAAAAAAAATAAAATAACTTTTTTGTCCATTAAAATAACATCAAATTGATCAGAAGTACAGTGTATATATTAATATTGTATATGACTATTGTAGCTGGAAACGACAGATTTTTATGGAATATCTACAGAGGCCTATTATCAGTAACCATCACTTCTGTGTTCCAATGGCACGTTGTGTTAACTAATCCAAGTTTAGTATTTTAAAAGGCTAATTGATCATTAGAAAACCCTTTTGCAATTATGTTAGCACAGCTGAAAACTTTTCTGATTTAAAGAAGCAATAAAACTGTCCCCCTTTAGGCTAGTTGAGTACCTGGAGCATCAGCATTTGTGGGCTCGATTAGACTCAAAATGGCCAGAAACAAAACTTTCTGAAACTCGTCAGTCTATTCTTGCTGAGAAATGAAGGCTATTCCAAGCGGGAAATTGCCAAGAACCTGAAGATCTGGTACAATGCTGGGTACTACTCCCTTCACAGAACAGTGCAAACGGTCTAACTAGAATAGAAAGAGTTGGAGGCCCTGGTGCACAACTGAGCAAGAGGACAAGTACATTAGTGTGTCTAGTTTGAGAAACAGACGCCTCACAAGTCCTCAACTGGCAGCTTCATTAAATACCCGTAAAACACCAGTCTCAACATCAACAGTAAAGAGGCGACTCCGGGATGCTGGCCTTCTAGGCAGAGTTCCTCTGTCCAGTCTCAACGTCAACAGTAAAGAGGTGACTCCGGGATGCTGGCCTTCTAGGCAGAGTTCCTCTGTCCAGTCTCAACGTCAACAGTGAAGAGGTGACTCCGGGATGCTGGCCTTCTAGGCAGAGTTCCTCTGTCCAGTCTCAACGTCAACAGTAAAGAGGCGACTCCGGGATGCTGGCCTTCTAGGCAGAGTTCCTCTGTCCAGTCTCAACGTCAACAGTAAAGAGGTGACTCCGGGATGCTGGCCTTCTAGGCAGAGTTCCTCTGTCCAGTCTCAACGTCAACAGTGAAGAGGTGACTCCGGGATGCTGGCCTTCTAGTCAGATTTCCTCTGTCCAGTGTCTTTTCTTTTGCCCATCTTAATCTTTTATTTTTATTGGCCAGTCTGAGATATGGCTTTTTCTTTGCAACTCTGCCTAGAAGGCCAGCATCCCGGAGTCGCCTCTTCACTGTTGATGTTGAGACTGGACAGAGGAACTCTGCCTAGAAGGCTGTTTGGGGTTTTAGGCTGGGTTTCTGTACAGCACTTTGAGATATCAGCTGATGTACGAAGGGCTATATAAATACATTTGATTTGATTTGAGTCGCCTCCTCACTGTTGATGTTGAGACTGGTGTTTTACGGGTATTATTTAATGTAACTCTTTCCAGCTTTATGCAAGTCAACAATTCTTAATCATAGGTCTTCTGAGATTTCTTTTTGTTCAAGGTATGGTTCACATCAGGCACTGCTTCTTGTGAATAGCAAACTCACATTTTGTTAGTGTTTTATGCAGGGCAGGGCAGCTCTAACCAACATCTCCAATCTAGTCTCAATGATTGGACTCCAGGTTAGCTGACTCCTGACTCCAATTAGCTTTGGAGAAGTCATTAGCCTAGTGGTTCACATACGTTTTCCAACCTACACCTTATATGTTTAGATGATTTATTCAATATAGACTAGAAAAATACAATAATGTGTGTTATTAGTTTAAGCACACTGTTTGTCTATTGTTGTGACTTAGATGAAGATCAGATCAAATTTTTGGACCAATTTATGCAGAAATCCAGGTAATTCCAAAGGGTTCACATACTTTTTTTGCCACTGTATACACTACCGTTCAAAGGTTTGGGGTCACTCAGAAATGTCCTTGTTTTTGAAAGAAAAGCTCCAAAAAGAAAAGCTCAAAATGACACTGTTGCTACTCTCCCTAGGAGTGGCCATCCTGTAAAGATGACTGCAAGAGCATAGCGCAGAATGCTCAATGAGGTTAAGAGTCCTAGAGTGTCCGCTAAAGACTTACAGAAATCTCTGGAACATGCTAAAATCTCTGTTGACAAGTCTACGATACGCAATACACTAAACAAGAATGGTGTTCATGGGAGGACACCACAGACGAAGCCACTGCTGTCCAAAAACAACATTGCTACACATCTGAAGTTTGCAAAAGATCACCTGGATGTTCCACAGCGCTACTGGCAAAACTTCTGTGGACAGAATAAACTAAAGTTGAGTTGTTCGGAAGGAACACACAACACTGTGTGGAGAAAAAAGACAACACACCAACATCAAAACCTCATCACAGCTGTAAAGTATGGTGGAGGGAGCATCATGGTTTGGGACTGCTTTAATGCCTCAGGGCCTGGACAACTTGCTGTCATTGACGGAAAAATGAATTCCCAAGATTATCAAGACATCTTGCAGGAGAATGTAAGTCTATCTGTCTGCCAATTTGAAGCTCAACAGAAGTTGGGTGATGCAACAGGACAATGACCCAAAACACAGAAGTAAATCAACAACCGCATGGCTTCAACAGAAGGAAATGCACCTTCTGGAGTGGCCCAGTCAGAGTCCTGACCTCAACCCGATTGAGATGCTGTGGCATGACCTCAAGAGAGCAGTTCACACCAGACATCCTAAGAATATTTCTGAACTGAAACAGTTTTGTCAAGAGGGATGGTCCAAATTTCCACCAGACCGTTGTGCAGGTCTGATCTGCAACTATAGAAAACGTTTGGTTGAGGTTATACCTGCTAAAGGAGGGTCAACCAGTTATTAAATCCGAGAGTTCACATATTTTCCCCACCCTGCACTGTCAATGTTTACACGGTGTGCTCAATAAAAACATTTAAAATATAATTGTTTGTGTGTTATTATTTTAATCACACACTGTGTGTCTATTGTTGTGACTTAGATGAAGATCAGATAAAAAAATGTGACCAATTTATGCAGAAATCCAGGTAATTACAAAGGGTTCACATACTTTATCTTAAACATGTTACAATAGGCCCTACATGGAAGCCTAAAAAATATATTCTAGTCTGCCTCAGAAAGCTACAGTATGTCTACGTAAAGAAAGTTGCCTCGATTTGTTTTTCCACAGAGTAGGCCTATATTGATCTACTGTTCAGTTGCATAAACATTGTAATCAGAACCTGCATGTCTGTCTATAAGAACTCAAGATCAATGAGATAAAGTATGCAAATAGGACAGGGCCATGATGTGAAGGACATAATGTATACCAGAGGAGGCTGGTGGAAGGAGCTAGTGGAGGACAGGCTCATTAAGCCCTCCTCTGATACACACCATGATGAAACTCCTGGTGCGAGGCAAAGACTTTTCCCAACTTGCTGTTGCTATGAAGATAAACTCCTCAGAATGTCATCTTTGGCTCACCTGTGTATGGGATGTACTCTCCCGTAGATGGGGGGTCAGGGATGGAGAGTTGCCTTTCTCTGAAGCCCTTGGTAGTGAACGTTGATCTGGTTCACTCTGTGATTAAATTCAAATAAAGAGTATACAGCAAAATATTGGAAATGTCCTTTACCTGGAAAAAAAGAAACCTAAAGGAAAGATAAGATTCTCATATAGAGAAATGAGAATCAGAAACAATACCACTGTGCACTCTATTACCTCCCTTTCAAAATGGCCTCTAGCCTACTGTAAAATCATTTCTCTGCAGCATGCTCTCTCCTCAAGTATCAAAGTATTTCCATGACAACGGCAGAAGCTTTATTTTAGCCCCCTCAGTGCTGGTAGTGGAGTAGGCGAGAGGGCATGCCTGTCGATATCACTAGACTGTGAGACAGCCGGGATGGTGAGCAGAGATGGACAGACGGGGGCGTGTGTGTGTGTGACAGACGGGGGCGTGTGTGTGTGACAGACGGGGGTGGCATCATGCAAGCAGGCTTTGTCTGGAACAAATCGTCCTCTCGCCTCACTCATACTCACACTCACACTGTCTTCTCAAGCACAGACAAGCCTCCAGCAGACAGAGAAACACATACAGATGCACTGTTCATTTGACCCTGTTTCTGACAACAGGAAAATAATCCTCCAGCAACAGGAAATGGGAATTATTATGTGGATTATAATTAATTTACATTTTTGTAGGGGTTGATACGTTTTTGTTAGGGCAAATCAAGTCTGACGTTTTAAAGTAGAAATTACAAAATTTAGAAGCCTTTTAAACCTTGAGTACACTATAATTAGCATTTCCCTGAAAATGGTCTCGACAACAGATTGATCAAATTAGGATAGCAGATCTGTAGGTACTGAGAGCATGAACAGAATTGTCTTCCTGTCTGGCCAAATTACCCTCCCTCCAGACCTCCACTGTTGCTTTTCGGACACAACAAGAAAAAGGAAGTGGCAACAATACTGCCCTCCACTCAAAATAGTTAATATGTTTGTAAAGGCCTTTTGTGGGGAAAAACTTATTCTGATTGGCTGGGCCTTGCTCTCCATTGGGTGGGCCTATGGCTGCCCAGTCATGTGAAATCGATAGATTAGGGCCTAATGAATTTGACTGATTTCCTTCTATGAACTGTAACTCAGTAAAATCTTTGAAATTGTTGCATTTATATTTTTGTTCAGTATAGAATCAGTTTTGTATTTTAGGTCATAATGAATAAGATTATATGGACAGGGGGGACCTGATTCAAGATCAGCACTACTACTCTGAGGCGCTTGATGAATACTGGCCCAGATTTACATCAATATTACTTACTTTATCATTACACTATTGAATCAAAATGAATGAGTTGATATGTGTTTGTACCTCATCCCGAGCCATGGCCTGTTCATCCTGCTACCATCTATCAAACGGAGACAGTACGTACACGTGTATCAAAGCCAGGACCGAGAGACTGAAAAACAGCTATTTCCAGGCCATCAGGCAGTTGAACAGCCATCACTAGCCGGCTACTGCCCGGTACTCTGCCCTGCACCTTAGAGCCCCATGTAGAGACATTGAACATTGGTCACTTTAACAATGTTTACATATTATTTTACCCACTTTATATGTACAGTATATACTATATTATAGTGTCACTCCCTGATCTGTTTCACCCATCTTTGTGCTTGTCTCCACCCCACCCCAGGTGTCGCCCATTATCCACATTATCCCCAGGGTATTTATACCTGTGTTCTCTGTCTGTCGGTTGCCAGTTCATTTTGTTTTGTGAAACCTACCAGCTTTTTTCCCCTTGCTCCTGTCTGTTCTAGTTCCTGTTTTCTAGTTTTTCCTGGTTTTGACCAATCTGCCTGCCCTGACCCTGAGCCTGCCTGTCATTCTCTACCTTGCCACACCACACTGGATTATTGACCCCTGCCTGCTCTGACCCTGAGACTGCCTCCTGTTCTGGACCTTTTGCACCCTATCTGGATTATTGACCTCTGCCTGCCCTTGACCTGTCGTCTTGCCTGCCAATTGTACTAGTAATAAACCTTTGTTATTTCGACACTGTCTGTATCTGGGTCTTACCTGAAATGTGATAGTACGAACTGGCCATGACTGACCCAGCAGACTCGGACCAGCTCTGCAACGCCATCTCCTCCCAAGGAGCCACCATTGGAAGGCACGAGGAGTTGCTTCCTGGTCTTATAGAAGGGTTCCAGACCTTGGCCGCACGCCATGACCAAGCATTGAACACATTGCTGGAGCAATTCCGCTGTTTGTCTGTTAGGCACCCTTCCACGATGGTAACCTCCCAGCCCCTCAGTAACCCGACTGATAGCAGCGCTGCCTCCCCTGTCATCCCAGTTTCCCGGGAACCCAGCCGACCTCCCCCAGAACGCTTCGATGGAGAGTCGGACACCTGATTGAGCTGCAGCCCTCCTCATTCCCCTCGGATCACTCTAAGATAGCGTACCTCATCATGCTGATGTCCGGGAGGCCTCTCGCCTGGGCTACGGCAGTATAGGAACAACATTCGGCTGTATGCATCAGTCAGGAGTAGTTTGGGTTAGAGGTTAAGAAAGTTTTCGATGCTCTACTATCCACTTTGAGATATCAGCGGATGTAAGAAGGGCTATATAAATACATTTGATTTGATACTCATCGACTCTGGGACAGGTGAAAGGAGGAGGAAGAAGGGACCACTGACTTTGCCGATAAATAATTTAAAGGGAACTTGAGGGTACTTGATACGATTGTGATGTGTTGTTGTCTCACCGAGCTATCTTAAGATGAATGCACTAATTTTAAGTCACTTTGGATAAGAGCGTCTGCTAACTGACTGAAATTTTAAATATAATGTCAACATGAAAAAGAGTAGGAAAGGAATAGAAATTCTAAGGACACTGAAAAATCGACCTTTTCATGCCAGCAGATAGCGGTGTTGCACACGTTGGGTTATGGAGAGGAACACTGATTATACTCTGACCGTTGTACTTTGTGGAAAGAGCATGAATGGAAATACTCCACATTCCACATGTAACAGGTTAGGTAGAGAATTGAAAATTAATTCAATACTTCAAAACTTCAGGGCCTGCCATTGTAATTGATGATTTTGGCACCATTTAAAACACTATCCCTTATGCTGCACGTATAGCATAGCGTGCCCTAGCACCCAACAACTTTGCATTTACTGTGTCTTCTGTGGGGGTTTTGCTGTTCATTTCCATGGGGATATATCTTGGTCACATGGCCAGAATTCTCATTTCCATCCACACAATCAAGAGTTTACTGTGAATGGGACAGCCATCTGCCCCAGTGTGAACCACATTGCATTCCGTGAGGTGGGGGATGGTCACATCTTTGTTATTCTAGATGGGGGGTAGATCTTTCACCAACTATCGACTATCACCCCTGTAGGGATCCAAAGTTCAATTCAAAGGGCTTTATTGCTATGGGAAACATTTGTTTACATTGCCAAAGCAAGTGAAATAGAAAATAAACAAAATTGAAATAAACAATAAAAAATGTACAGCAAACATTATTGTCACAAAAGTTCCAAAGGAATAGAGACATTTCAAATGTCATATTATGTCTATATACAGTGTTGTAACGATGTGCAAATAGTTAAAGTACAAAAAGGGAAAATAAATCGGCATAAATTTAGGTTGTATTTACAATGGTCTTTGTTCATCACTGATTGCCCTTTTCTTGTGGCGATCAGGTCACAAATATTGCTGCTGTGATGGCACACTGTGGTATTTCATCCAATAGATATGGGAGTTTATCAAAATTGGATTTGTTTTCCAATTCTTTGTGGGTCTTTGTACAAAGTACAGTCATGAACCAGAAGGGACCAACCTTCCCTTTCACACTTCCTAACAAAGACAACTCTTGTCTCCTCGACTTAATAAAGAAGGGGATAGAGGTCTCAGAGCAGGCAAGACACACACACACACAAATGTGTTCAGAATTCAAATAAATGTTGTGTCAAAGAGTTTAAAACAGCTCGCCTCTCTCCCTATGCTCACTCCCAGTGCTTAATTTGAGACGGATCTTGCCAGAACAGGATCTGGCACCTCTCAATTTTAGACTGCTTTGTTCCAGAACCCATTTTGCCAGGATCAGTACCTCTCTTGGCATGAAAAATAATTGTCACTGTTTGCAATGTAAAAATTATAATAAAATCAATCAGAGTTAATTCAAGTTGACTTCTCTGTAATTCTCCTGCCCCCTAAAACACGTAATGTGAAAACGTGCCTGGCATTCTAAGAATTGATTTGTGTTGGGCCGGCCCGTGTTTATGGTTTGCGCAACATTGTAGCTTGCATAGACCAACGTGTGGCCATTGCTGTGGTGAGAGAGAGAAGCACACCTGTATCACTCGCAGAACTAGAATGAGATTAACTGTCTATGTTCTCTCTCCCTCTCTCTGCTCTGTTATCCTCACCTATGTCCAATTATCTTTTGTTACAGAAGCTTATACATCTAATAATCTGACGATGATCCACATCATATGGGTAGACAAAATAATGTGTTAGGCAGCAAAACACAACTATACTTTTTTAGGATGCAAACCAGTTATATGAATCACTGTTGATCCATCCTGTTCTGATCTAATGAGATGGATGGAGAATTTTCTACGGCCTAGAATCAAGGCCTTTCCCATTCATAAAGGACGAAGCTCGGCCCCTCTTGGTTCTCATTGGTGAAGACTGAACTCAAGTTAGAGGTTATATGTCTGATTCTCCTATACTACTTTGCTCTACATGTTATACCCCAGAGGTTGTAAATGAATCATTTTAAAGTGATATAACTTATATCATTAATATAGGGCTGTGAAACCCATAGCCGAATGGCTTCATACTGAGCTTTTCTCAATGGAAATTGCTGCTGACATTGGGCACATCTTAGGGTTAGGGTATTTCATTCATTTCAGACTCTCCTATGCCACTATTCTCTATCTTATATATCTTATAGCCCATAGGTTGTAAATAAACCCTTTTTAATGCGATATAACTTGTATTATTATTATTATAAGGCTCTGAAACCCATAGCCAAATGGCTTCAGACTGAGCATTTCTCACAATTTATGTATGGACAGCAGTTTACGTTTTATAACACCTAGTGTCCATTTATTTACAGTAGTGTGTTGATTAATTATTGCTTTCTTCAGTGAAAATACAGAACATGTATAAAAAGGACAAATATACCAAAAGCTAAATCAGGCAGTTGTTGTTAGCACGTCTTTTTATTTTTTATATACAGTCGTGGCCAAAAGAATGACACAAATATTCATTTTCACAAAGTCTGCTGCCTCAGTTTGTATGATGACAATTTGCATATACTCCAGAATGTTATGAAGAGTGATCAGATGAATTGCAATTAATTGCAAAGTCCTTCTTTGCCATGCAAATGAACTGAATCCCCAAAAAACATTTCCAATGCATTTCAGCCCTGCCACAAAAGGACCAGCTGACATCATGTCAGTGATTCTCTCATTAACACAGGTGTGAGTGTTGATGAGGACAAGGCTGGAGATCACTCTGTCATGCTGATTGAGTTCGAATAACAGACTGGAAGCTTGAAAAGGAAGGTGGTGCTTGGAGTCATTGTTCTGACCTTAGAGATCCTTTTTATGTCTATATTTGGTTTGGTCAGGGTGTGATTTGGGGTGGGTATTCTATGTTCTATTATTTGTAATAGTTTGGCCAGATAGGGTTCTCAATCAGGGACAGCTGTCTATCGTTGTCTCTGATTGAGAACTATACTTAGGTAGCCCTTTCCCACCTGTCTTGTGGGAAGTTTACTTTGTTTAGGGCACATAGCCTTTAGCTTCATGGTTTGTTTTGTAGTGTTTATTGTTTCGTTCGGCGTCATTTCCCAATTAAAGAGAACATGTACGCTCAACACGCTGCACCTTGGTCCTCTTCTTTTAACGGCCGGCCCAGTTCTTCCCTGTCAACCATGATTATGGCTCTCTCATACCGTCCCTGGGAGGGGTGCGTCACCTGAGTGGGTTGAGTCACTGATGTGATCATCCTGTCTGGGTTGGCGCCCCCCTTGGGTTGTGCCGTGGCGGAGATCTTTGTGGGCTATACTCAGCCTTGTCTCAGGATGGTAAGTTGGTGGTTGAAGATATCCCTCTAGTGGTGTGGGGGCTGTGCCTTGGCAAAGTGGGTGGGATTATATCCTTCCTGTTTGGCCCTGTCTGGGGGTGTCCTTGGATGGGGCCACAGTGTCTCAGTGTACAGCACTTTGAGATATCAGCTGATGTACGAAGGGCTATATAAATAAATTTGATTTGATTTTGATTTGATTACGGACTGCAATAGCATCGAATAGTCCCCGCGATATGCAACTGTTCAGGGAAGTCAGGAACCAATACATGCAGTCAGTAAGGAAAGCAAAGGCCAGCTTCTTCAGGCAGAAATTTGCATCCTGTAGCTCTAACTCCAAAAAGTTCTGGGACACTGTGAAGTCCATGGAGAACAAGAGCACCTCCTCCCAGCTGCCCACTGCACTGAGGCTAGGTAACACGGTCACCACCGATAAATCCATGATTATCGAAAACTTCAACAAGCATTTCTCAACGGCTGGCCATGCCTTCCTCCTGGCTACTCCAACCTCGGCCAACAGCCCCCCGCAGCTACTTGCCCAAGCCTCTCCAGGTTCTCCTTTACCCAAATCCAGATAGCAGATGTTCTGAAAGAGCTGCAAAACCTGGACCCGTACAAATCACTGGGCTTGACAATCTGGACCCTCTATTTCTAAAACTATCCGCCGCCATTGTCGCAACCCCTATTACCAGTCTGTTCAAACTCTCTTTCATATCGTCTGAGATCCCCAAGGATTGGAAAGCTGCCGCGGTCATCCCCCTCTTCAAAGGGGTAGACACCCTGGACCCAAACTGTTACAGACCTATATCCATCCTGCCCTGCCTATCTAAGATCTTCGAAAGCCAAGTCAACAAACAGGTCACTGACCATCTCAAATCCCACCGTACCTTCTCCGCTGTGCAATCTGGTTTCCGAGCCGGTCACAGGTGCACCTCAGCCACGCTCAAGGTACTAAACGATATCATAACCGCCATCGATAAAAGACAGTACTGTGCAGCCGTCTTCATCGACCTTGCCAAGGCTTTCGACTGTCAATCACCATATTCTTATCGGCAGACTCAGTAGCCTCGGTTTTTCTGATGACCGCCTTGCCTGGTTCACCAACTACTTTGCAGACAGAATTCAGTGTGTCAAATCGGAGGGCATGCTGTCCGGTCCTCTGACAGTCTCTATGGGAGTGCCACAAGGTTCAATTCTCGGGTCGACTATTTTCTCTGTATATATCAATGATGTTGCTCTTGCTGCGGGCGATTCCCTGATCCACCTCTACGCAGACGACACCATTCTGTATACTTCCGGCCCGTCCTTGGACACGGTGCTATCTAACATCCAAACGAGCTTCAATGCCATACAATACTCCTTCCGTGGCCTCCAACTGACTAGCATCACCACCCTGGATGGTTCCGACCTAGAATATGTGGACATCTATAAGTACCTAGGTGTCTGGCTAGACTGTAAACTCTCCTTCCAGACTCATATTAAACATCTCCAATCCAAAATCAAATCTAGAATCTGCTTTCTATTTCGCAACAAAGCCTCCTTCACTCACGCCGCCAAACTTACCCTAGTAAAACTGACTATCCTACCGATCCTCAACTTCGGCGATGTCATCTATATCTTCGCTTCCAACACTCAACTCAGCAAACTGGAGGCAGTCTATCACAGTGCCATCCATTTTGTTACCAAATCACCTTATACCACCCACTGCGACCTGTATGCTCTAGTCGGCTGGTCCTCACTACATATTCGTCGCCAGGCCCACAGGCTACAGGTCATCTATAAGTCTATACTAGGTAAAGCTTCGCCTTATCTCAGTTCGCTGGTCACGATAACAACACCCACCAGTAGCACACGTTCCAGCAGAACTTTCCTTTCAGTTCTCTGCTGCCAGTGACTGGAACGAATTGCAAAAATCGCTGAAGTTGGAGACTTTTATTTCCCTCACCAACTTTAAACATCAACTATCTGAGCAGCTTACTGATCACTCCAGCTGTACAGAGTCCATTTGTAAATAGCCCACCTAATCTACTTACCTCATCCTCATACTGTTTTTATTTAATTTACTTTTCTGCTCTTTTGCACACCAGTATCTCTACTTGCACATCATCTGCTCATTTATCACTCCAGTGTTAATCTGCTAAATTGTAATAATTCACTCCTATTGCCTATTTATTGCCTACCTCCTCATGCCTTTTGCACACACTGTATATATACTTTCTTTTCTCTAATGTGTCATTGACTTGTTTGTGTTATTGGCTTGTTTATTGTTTACTCCATGTTGTCTGTGTCACACTGCATTGCTTTATCTTGGCCAGGTTGCATTTGCAAATGAGAACTTGTTCTCAACTAGCCTACCTGGTTAAATAAAGGTGAAATAAAAAAATAAAAAATGTAATTACTTCGCCACCATGGCCTATTTATTGCATTACCTCTCTTATCCTACCTCATTTGCACATGCTGTATATAGATTTTTATACTGTAATATTGATTGTATGTTTGTTTATTCCATGTGTAACTCTGTGTTGTTGTATGTGTCGAACTGCTTTGCTTTATCTTGGCCAGGTCGTAGTTGCAAATGAGAACTTGTTCTCAACTAGCCTACCTGGTTGAATAAAGGTGAAATAAAAATAAATAAAAATAAAACCTAAATCAACCATTTATCGGATCATCAAGAACTTCAATTGTTGTGAAGAAGGCTTCAGGGCGCCCAAGAAAGTCCAGCAAACGCCAGGACCGTCTCCTAAAGTTGATTCAACTGCGGGATCGGGGCACCACCAGTACAGAGCTTGCTCAGGAATGGCAGCAGGCAGGTGTGAGTGCATCTGCACGCACAGTGAGGCGAAGACTTTTGGAGGATGGCCTGGTGTCAAGAAGGGCAGCAAAGAAGCAAGCCACTTCTCTCCAGGAAAAACATAAGTACAGGGATTGGACTGCTGAGAACTGGGGTAAAGTCATTTTCTCTGATGAATCCCCTTTCAGATTGTTTGGGACATCTGGAAAAAAAGCTTGTCCGGAGAAGACAAGGTGTCATGCCAACAGTAAAGCGTCCTGAGACCATTCATGTGTGGGGTTGCTTCTCAGCCAAGGGAGTGGGCTCACTCACAATTTTGCCTAAGAACACAGCCATGAATAAAGAATGGTACCAACACATCCTCCGAGAGCAACCTCTCCCAACCATCCAGGAACAGTTTGGTGAAGAACAATGCCTTTTCCAGCATGATGCAGCACCTTGTCATAAGACAAAAGTGATAACTCAGTGGCTCAGGGAACAAAACATTGATATTTTGGGTCCATGGCCAGGAAACTCCCCAATACTTAATCCCATTGAGAATGTGTGGTCGATCCTCAAGAGGCGGGTGGACAAACAAAAACCCACAAATTCTGACAAACTCCAAGCATTGATTATGCAAGAATGGGCTGCTATCAGTCAGGATGTGGCCCAGAAGTTAATTGACAGCATGCTAGGGCGGATTGCAGAGGTCTTGAAAAAGAAGGGTCAACACTGCAAATATTGACTCTTCGCATCAATCAAGTTTTTCTACTTTGAAGAATCTAAAATATATTTTGATTTGTTTAACACTTTTTTGGTTACTACATGATTCCATATTTCGTAGTTTTGATGTCTTCACTATTATTCTACAATGTAGAAAATAGTAAACATAAAGAAAAACCCTGGAATGAGTAGGTGTGTCCAAACTTTTGATTGATACTGTAAATAAATATGGGACATTAAAAAAAGACAGTGTAGAACAGCATTGCCCTAGTAGCCTACAGACAGATTAGTCTCTCTTCAACGGAATCCATTTGCTTTCAACCCTGTGTTTTCCCGCGATGTTTCTATCTTAAATATTGCAAAAGGCCTGTTTTGACTGCATGCTGTTGCAAACATAATGCCACACTCAATTCGTGCAAATATTTATAAAATATTTCAGCATATTTCGTTCGTTTCTGTGTGGCTAAATTCGTGTGAAAACACACATTTTCGTGCGACTTAATTCGTAGGAAAATACACACGTTTTTGCGCGACTTCAGGTTAAATTTTGGAACAATCTATTGGGCTACCAAATATGTTTGCAACTTTCAAATAGGCCTGTTGAGCGAAAAACATTGTTTTAGAAAGTAAAACAAGAGAGAGAGAGAGATAGGCTTTTGGCACGAGCGCATCGTCCATCGCCGGTGAGTGAGCTGCGCATTATTGGGTAAGTCAGTGAAACTGGAAAGCTTTTTTAGGACTATAATTTTCTCTTAATTTTGTACAATATGTGTCCCCACACACCTAGGCCTAGGCTATTGATAGATGCAAGACCAGGTATTTTTTATTGACCTCAGATTCTACATTTTTTAGGTATTAAAAAAGATTCTGCTAAAGTCTCTAGTCATCTAATAAATATTATGTAGAATTACATTAAATGCGTTTATAAAAGGTAACCTTTATCCCGGAACATAGGCTTTAAAAAAAATCACTGTGTGCATCTTCTCCAAGCGCCTCTACTCTAGTGAACTATGACAGCGCGCAAAAGCGATGTTATGCATGGAATGCTTTATTATAAAGGTGATTTCTTTCTCTCTTTCATACGTTCAGGTACATCAGAGCCACCTGGGCTCGACTTGTTTTTTTCCCGGCACCTCCCAATTGAGAAATTAAGCACTGCCCACTAATAGTTCACCTCAAAATCAATAACCCTATACATCTTTCATGTTCATGTAAATTATAAAAGCAACATGTAAAGTGTTTGTCCCATGTTTCATGAGCTGAAACAAAAGATCCCTGACATGTTCCATACACACAACAACTTATTTCTCTTAACATTTGTGCACAATTTCGTTTACATCCCTGTTAGTGAGCATTTCTCAGTTGCCAATATAACCCATCCATCTGACAGGTGTGGCATATCAAGAAGATGTTAAAACAGAATTATCATTACACAGGTGCACCTTATGCTGGGGCCAATAAAAGGCCACTCTAAAATGTGCAGTTTTGTCACACAATGCCACAGATGTCTCAAGTACTGGGCAGATGGCAGACCGTGTGTATGGTGTCGTGTGGGCGAGAGGTTTGCTTATGTCAAATCAAATCACATTATATTGGTCATACACGTGTTTAGCAGATATTATTGCGGGTGTAGTGAAATGCTTGTGCTTCTAACTCTGACAGTGCAGTAATATCTAACAAGTAATATCTAACAGTTTCACAACATATACCCAAAATACACGTAAATCTAAGTAAGGAAAGGATTAAGAATATATACATATATGGATGAGCGATGTCAGAGCCACATGGACTCAGATACAGTTGAATAATATAGAATACAGGACATACATGAGATGAGTATTGCAAGATGTGTAAACATTATTAAAGTGACTAAGAGACCGTAGAATAGTATAGAATACAGTATATACATATGAGATGAGAAATGCAAGATATGTAAACATTATCAAAGCGACTAGTATTCCATTACTTATAGTGACCAATGATTTCTAGTCTATGGTTATAGGCAGCAGCCTCTAATGTGCTAGTGGTGGCTGTTTAACAGTATGGTTGCCTTGTGAACAGAGTGCCCCATGGTGGCGGTGGGGTTATGGTATGGGCACACATAAGGTATGGACAACGAACACAATTTTTAAGTCCATTTTATTGATGGCAATTTGAATGCACAGAGAACTGTGAGATACCAATTGTCCTGCCATTCATCTGCTGCCATCACCTCATGTTTCAGCATGATAATGCACGGCCTCATGTTGCAAGGATCTGTACACAATTCCTGGAAGCTGAAAATATCCCAGGTCTTCTATGGCCTGCATATTCACCAGACATGTCAACCATTGAGGTTGGAAATGCTCTGGATCGATGTGTTGGACAGCGTTCCAGTTCCTGCCAATATTAATTAACTTCGCACAGCCATTGAAGAGGTTTGGGACAACATTCCACAGGCCACAATCAACAGCCTGATCAACTCTATGCGAAGGAGATGAGTTGTGCTGCTGGTTTTCTAATCCACGCCCCTACCTTTTTTTAAAAAAGGTATCTGTGACCAACAGATGCATATCTGTGTTCCCAGTCATGTGAAATCTTTCGATGAGGTCCTAATGAATATATTTTAACTGTCTGATTTCCTTATATGACCACCATTTGCCTCAAAAGTTTCTACAGCTGCAACATCGTTATGGTTGCATCACTGCCTGGTACGGCAATTGCTCGGCCTCCGACCGCAAAGTACTACAGAGGGAAATGCGAACGGCCCAGTACATCACTGGGGCTAAGCTGCCTGCCATCCAGGACCTCCACACCAGGTGGTGTCAGAGGAGGTGTCACATGCATGATGCTGGAGACACGAAGCAGGTACAGGGAGTCAAACATTTATTAAAGAACGAGACAGGAACAGCGTCAGCAAACGAGAAATACAGACAACAAACAATTAATGCAGCAGCGGGGAACAGAGCAGGGGAACTGACAAATATAGGGGAGGAAATTAACAGGTGATGAGTGAGTCCAGGTGAGTCCAATATCGCTGATGCGCGTGACGAGGGAAGGTAGGTGTGCGTAAAAGATGGCAGGAGTGCGTGATGCAGGGCAGCCTGGCGCCCTCAAGTGCCAGTGGGGGAAGAGCGGGAGCAGACGTGACAGGAAGGCCCTAAAAATTGTCAAAGACCCCAGCCACCCCAGTCATGGACTGTTTGTTCTCTCTACTACCGCATGGCAAGTGGTACCGGAGTGCCAAGTCTAGGACCAAAAGGCTTCACAACAGTTTTTTCCCCCAAGCCATAAGGCTCCTGAACAGATAATCAAATGGCTACCCAGACTATTTGTATTGTGTGCCTCCCCCCAAACCCTCTTTTACGCTGCTGCTACTCTCTGTTTATCTTATATGCATAGTCACTTTAACTATACATTTATGTACATACTACCTAAATTGGCCCGACCAACCAGTGCCCCCGCACATTGGCTAACCGGGATATCTGCATTGTATCCCGCCACCCACCACCTGCCAACCCCTCTGTTACGCTACTGTTACTCTCTGTTTATCATATGTGCATAGTCACTTTAACCATATCTACATGTACATACTACCTCAAGCAGCCCGACTAACCGGTGCCTGTATATGGCCTCGCCACTGTATATAGCCTCGCTACTGTATAGAGCCTCACTACTGTTATTTCTGGTGGCAGGTAGACTAGTGGTTAGAGCGTTGGACTAGTAACCGAAAGGTTGCAAGATCAAATCCCCGAGTTGACAAGGTAAAACATCTGTTGTTGTTCCCCTGAACAAGGCAGTTAACCCACTGTTCCTAGGCCGTCATTGAAAAATATAATTTGTTCTTAACTGACATGCCGAGTTAAATAAAGGTAAAATATAACTGATATTTTTTACTGTTGTTTTTATTTCTTTACCTATTATTAGCTTTTTTTGCACTGTTGGTTAGAGCCTGTAAAGGTTGTATTCGGCACACGTGACAAACTTTGATTTGATTATATGAACTAACTCAATCAAATCTTTAAAACTGTTGTATGTTTTGTTTATATTTTTGTTCAGTTTAGATACAGGCTAATGCCAAAGGTCAAACAATTCCATATACCGATTCATGCCAGCATCAACATCTGGCAAGGTCTGGTTATTTTTCTTCTTCTTTCAATAATACTTTAGGAAGAAAAGCACAGTAGCTTGACTAAGGCCTACAGTTGCAGAGACAAGCAAACCAAGCCTATGCATTGGGTGACATACAGTACATGCAGAAAAAGTGGACTGTGAGATACATGGACACACTGGACCATTAACATGTGTATCCTTTCCACTTCTCGATAAATGTTTTAGAAAATTGCCTATATAAAACTAGTGGGCAAAGTAGCCTGAATAATTATTCAAATATAGCCCAATTTGGACTGACTTTAAAAATGTAAAAGACATTGGGCGTATAAGTTTACAAACTCAAATAGCAAACTCATATATTATTGAATAGCTGTTATAATTGTATCAATTCGTATGAAATTGTCAATGAAAGGTTACCGCGAAAAAGATGTGCCCATATTCAAATAAGACAAGATCACGCCCCCCGCAAAGTCATTTAAATACTTCGCTAACAGTCGTCACAGACAGAGTGCGCTTCCATTTCTTTTGTGACGACGTGCCTCTCTAAACACCAGCTCTTCTCGTTCTGTCCGTAAAAGGTACGTTTTTGTATATTTTGTGGCTGGTGTATTTAGCTGATTGCCTAATTTATCGTTATTTTGGTCGTCTGTAGATATTCTAAATAATTATTGTGTAAATTACAGAAATTGTGTTATTGTTGAATGAACGTGGTTCGAAACCGCTTTTAGCTAGCGAAAGTACGCGTTAACGTTGCTTTTCGACCTTTATTTCGCCAGTTCACTTAAGCTGATTTTAGAGTTTTTCTGCGAGAACTAGCTAGTTAACATAAATTAAATACACGGATGTTTAACCCTTTTTTTTATTTTTCTATTTTCAGTCCTCGTTTCACCTTACGTTAGCTATCAACTTCATTGTAAAGATGGCTGCGTCTCCGCCTTTAGCTTAGCACCAGGTGGCGAAGCAGGCCAACAACGTGGTGTAAAATGGCGCTCCCTTCTTGGCCAGGTTTTTTTTTTTTTAAGACTCATTTAGCCAGACGGCTAATCCGCGCGTACGGTTTACGCTTAATTTGTTTTCCACCATAGCAGGTTAAATAACGTTCAAAAATGTTGTATTAGCCTGAAGTCCGATTATTGACAGGTTGGCCTAGCGCTAACGGAGCTAATTATGTTGTACGCAATGTGCGTCAGACAATTTGTTAACTACCCTAGATGTGACCTAGCTAGATTTACAACTCATGTAGGAATCGGGAGTACGTTATGTAACGTTTGATATGAATGGAAATGGCCAGGGAACGACACCTAATGGGATTGTATTTGACCCGGGCTTTTTCCCTTGCAGACAAAGAAACATGTCCGACGAAGGAAAACTTTTCGTCGGTGGCCTGAGCTTCGACACAACAGAAGAATCTCTGGCTGAAGCCTTCGCTAAGTATGGAAACATAGCAAAAGGTGCGTCCTAAATAATTTTATTTGCGCGATGGTTGGCTACTAAATATATTTTCAGAAATTGGGAACTTCCGGTTAATTGATGTTTTGGTCTCGCTCAGTTGATGTCATCAGGGACAAAGAAACGGGAAGATCTCGTGGATTCGGCTTCGTAAAGTACGATAATGCCGAGGATGCGAAGGATGCATTGGATGGCATGAACGGCAAGGTAGATATGTCGATCATTTTCTAAGGAAACTTATTTACCTAGTTTTTGCATGTATAATTATTATAGTGCACCTGTTTGAAGATCTGGCCCTACCACAAATGTAACTCTATAAACAATGACTGACCACCCAGACAAATGTCAATGTGTTGCATAAAACAAATGATTATGAACTACAATGGTTAACCCCTTTCTCTCTTGCAGTCAGTTGACGGCAGAACAATTCGTGTGGACGAGGCAGGCAAGGGTGGTGGTCGTTCTGGAGGCGGAGGTGGTGGATTCAGAGGGTCCAGAGGAGGCGGTGGTGGATATGGCGGTGGAGGTGGATATGGAGGGGGGAGAGGAAGAGGTGGGCGAGTTTACTCGCGAGGTATGGGCAGACAATCTGCAAAATGGTGTGCTCCCCATCCTCCATTAGCGTTTGTCCTGCCCTCCCTCTTGGCCGTAGTCAACATTTCAGTGTGTTTTGCTTTCAATATGAGTTTGTTTTTGAACGGCCTGTGCCTGTTTGTTCCCAGGTGGTGGAGGATATGGTGGTGGTGGTGACAGGGGATATGGTGAGAGGAGCTATGGTGGTGGAGACCGGAGCTATGGCGGTGGTGGCGGAGACCGGAGCTATGGAAGTGGTGGTGGTTACAGGAGCGGCGGTGGCGGAGGATACTCTTCCGGTGGCGGAGGATACAGGGACAATAGGTGAGGCGACACGTCCGACTGCCAATTAAGAGATGCTCAAATTGTTTGTAGAAATTTCCCTCTTGCGTCTTTTATATCGGACAGCGACCTTACCTATATATATTTTTTTCTCCTCCAATGTTAGGGGCCAGGGAGGCTACGGGGATCGCTCTGGGGGATCCTACAGAGACAGCTACGACAGTTATGGTATGTATGAGTTATGTGTACTTACATAATGATGTGCTTGCATCAATAAGCCTAGGATACTTCCTCAGGGTTCTGGAATCAAATCTATTCCTCTGACTAGTGTAGAATGCCATCTAGTTCAATGCGCCGTTCCTTCCCTCCCTTGTATTCAGAACTCATTCAATTTGCTGGGATCATATTTGCTTCATCTTACGCCCAGCACTGTTTATACAGAGACCTCCCACACTAGTTGGTTCAGCTATTTGCGACTGTTTATTGGGTAACCATGTTGGATGTGTCAAACTCAAATGTTCGTGAACTTGTTTCCTAAACTCAGTGTCTGTGTGCCCACTTCTTGTCCTCAGCTGCTCACGAGTAAAAATCTGCCCCCCGATTCAAGATCATCCCTTGGCTGGCTGTATTTAAAAAGATGCGCTCCTCTCAAGAAATTTGTCCACGTGTTGACCTGATGATTTTTTGTAGTCCTATTCTGTGTTTAAGTAGTTCGAGCGTCTTTAAATTTAGCCATTGGGTTTCGGCCATTCATTTACAAACCATGTTTAATAGAAGTTCCAGTTGGAGATGTTCTCTAAAGGATGCATCTCAATTGATAAAGCATAATGTCTGACTTGTTGGTGCTGCAAATTTAGTGAACTCAAATATTGCTTCACATGGCTGTTTTTGAATAGCAGCCTCAGTTACTTTCTACGCCCTGTTCCTATCCAGCACTGTCTGACATCACCATTTGAATCCTAAATATTAATATTGGGGATATCAATGGGGCTTGTTAACTTCCTGTTTTTGTTTTAAACGACAATGTCCGACCTACCTCCTGCCAAGTTTTAAAACAGTTTAAAAAATATTCCACTTAGATGCTTTTGAAAACTGGCCGGGAAGTGCTTTTTGGATTTTATGAATGCATTCCTTGTGTTGCTAGGCAGCAATGCCTTCACCCATACCATTGAGGTTCTTGATATAGCCGATGGTCCTGTGTTAAGTTTCCAAAAAGAGTGAATTCCTTTAAGGCTGGTGACACTGCACGCCTGAAGTGGCCAGCTGTTCATGAAGTTGCAAATTGCAGTGGGCTACAGTCTGCCCACGGTGTTTTGTTCTGCTCAGAAGCCTGCATTTTAAATGTGCTTGTTATAATGGACTTAACTTAAAGAGAACAACAAACAATTCATTCTGTTACTACTCTTCCCCAATATTCCACCTGGGGACGATTTTGTACTTTCTGTTCTTTGTATCATCAACATTGAAGATTATTTTTTTTTGTCAATTTTGGCTTCATGGAGCCCATTAAAACGATTTGTTGAAAATACGTGTGCCTTGAACGTACTTATGGGGAAGTTAGCATTTTGCCATTTCGTGTATCTTCATAGCATTTAAATGTGTCCCTTCTGTGGTTTTTAACTGGGAATACCTTTATACTGCATTTCACAGGAAGTGCCATGGTTCCAGTATTTTAAATAACTTCTGTTGGCATAATTTCCCTCTGGGGCTGACGTGTGGGGTTTACCTTTTAGTGGGGTACTGGTAGTCAAAACGTTTTGACTATAGTTGCACTTAACAGTTTAGTTTGAGTACTTGATGCCACTGGGCACTAGTGGTTTGGTAAATAAATGGGTAGTTTATTTGCCTAGAGGAATATTGTATGATCTTGACATGACTAGTGTGGCCTACTTATGCGGGTGGGGGGGTCCTGTTAATGCTTCATTGCTCAGCTACAGAAAATGTCTACAAGTCCTTGGCGAATGACGTGTTGCTCCTACCAACCAGTGCTCATCAGAAGTGAAAGCTGCTCTCTTGCCTAGTTCATTTGTGGACAATCAATAGGCCAGTTCACGTGAGGTAAACTCCTTTTGCTCACATCCTTCAGTAATTTTTATTTCCAGCAATGTTTTAGCCATTGTCCCCCTGCTGCAGAGACTGCAGTCAAACGTCCCCTGGCCATTTTGCAACACACGATGCTTAAGTCCAACTGCCCCCTCTTGAAATGTGCCTTAGCGAAATGACAACCTGGCCTCCGTACGACTACTCTTCCGTCATGTCTATATGTCTTATGTATTTCAGTCAAACTCAATTGTGATCACCTCAATTGCCCCTTTTGATGTACAACCCACTGATCTGTGTTTTTGTTTCTTGCTCTTATTTTATAGCGTGGTTCTAAGCATTGTGTATAAAGTCTGGGTAGTTGAACAAGTTAAGCTGTTGCATGCCAAAGTCCTGTTGTCTTTGAGATTCTGTTCTAATGTCATGACTGTCTTCTCTTTTAGGGTGAGTAACTTTTTGGAGACTGAACTCTCCAGTGTGTCAGATGGTGATAAACTGGAGTCTTCTGCAGCAGGTTTGTCTTTTGTACAGTTTTGCATCTGTTAAGCTGCCATTTCAAATGCTCTGAAAAAGCATGATTTATGCAATATTGACTAGTTCTTTCATTCTTTGGTCTTAGGTCCAGTGTCTGGAAGTGGTGTGAGCAGCAGTGGAGTGAACACACAACCCAGTACTCTGCATTGGCCGAGTGGTGTCAATGCAGTCACTGGTTCCCTGGAGTTTTGGGAAGACATATTTTCCCATCTAAACATTATGTATAGAGATCCTACAAGCTGCATCTCTTTGGGGAAACTGCTTTCGGTAGGGTGATTTGTCTATGGGACACGATACTAACATGTTATAAAAAATGTTAAAAATGAAAAGATACACTCGTGTTTGTTCATAGCTCTAGATGGATGTAGTCAATAGTTTCACCTCATCCAATAACTAGTAAATTAACTTTCTGATTATATTTCACCTTTATTTAACCAGGTAGGCTAGTTGAGAACAAGTTCTCATTTACAACTGCCACCTGGCCAAGAAAGCATAGCAGTGTGAACAGACAACAGAGTTACACATGGAGTAAACAAACAAATCAATAGCACAGGAAAAAGGAGACTATATACATTGTGTGCAAAAGGCATGAGGGAGGTGAATAATTACAATTTTAGCAAATTAACGAGTGATAAATTATCGGATGGTCATGTGCAGGTAGATACTGGTGTGCAAAAGAGAAGAAAAGTAAAATACTATGGGGATGAGGTAGTTAAATTGGGTGGGCTATTTACCGATGGACTCCGTACAGCTGCAGCGATAGCAGATGTTCAAAGTTGGTGAGGGAAATAACTCCCCAACGATTTTGCAATTCGTTCCAGTCAGGCAGCAGAGAACTGGAAGGAAAGGCGGCCAAATTAGGTGTTGGCTTTAGGGATGATTAGTGAGAGACCTGCTGGAGCGCATGCTACGGGTGGGTGTTGCCATCGTGAACTGAGAAGACTGAGCTTTACCTAGCATGGACTTGTAGATCTGGAGCCAGTGGGTCTGGCGACTAGAGCATACAGGTCGCAGTGGTGGGTGGTATATAAGGTGCTTTAGTAACAAAGCGGATGGCACTGTGTTAAACTGCATCCAGTTTGCTGAATAGAATATTGGCAGCTATTGTGTAAATGACATCGCCAAAGTCAAGGATCGGTAGGATAGTCAGTTTTACAAGGTTATGTTTGCCGGCGTGAGTGGAGGCTTTGCTGCGAAATAGGTAGCCGACTAGATTTCATTTTGGATTGGAGATGTTTGATATGCGTCTGGAAGGAGAGTTTACAGTCCAGCCAGACACCTAGGTACTTAAAGATGTCCACATATTCTGGGTCAACCATCCAGGGTGGTGATGCTAGTCGGGCGTGCGGGTGCAGGCAGCAAACGGTTGAAAAGCATGCATTTAGTTTTATTAGCGTTTCAGTTGGAGGCCACGGAAGGAGTGTTGTATGGCGTTTAAGCTCGTTTGGAGGTTAGCACGGTGTCCAAGGAAGGGCTAGAAGTATACAGAAGGGTGTTGTCTGCGTAGAGGTGGATCAGGGAATCGCCAGTAGCAAGAGCGACATCTTTGATATATACAGAGAAAAGAGAAGCTGGGGGGGGGGGTGCTGTTGGCCGAAGTTGGAGTAGCCAGGAGGAAGGCATGGCCAGCCGTTGAGAAATGCTTGTTGAAGTTTTCAATTATCATGGATTTATCGGTGGTGACCGTGTTACCTAGCCTCAGTGCAGTGGGCAGCTGGGAGGCGGTGCTCTTGTTCTCCATGGACTTTAGTGTCCCATAACTTTTCTGAGTTAGAACTACAGGATGCAAATTTCTGCTTGAAAAAGCTAGCCTTTGCTTTCCTGACTGACTGCGTGTATTGATTCCTGACTTCCCTAAACAGTTGCATATCGCGGGGACTATTCGATGCTAATGCTGTCCGCCACAGAATGTTTTTGTGCTGGTCGAGGGCAGTCAGGTCTGGAGTGAACCAGGGGCTATATCTGTTCTTAGTTCTGCATTTTTTGAACGGAGCATGCTTATCTAAGATGGTGAGGAAGTTACTCTTAAAGAATGACCAGGCATCCTCAACTGATGGGATGAGGTCAATATCCTTCCAGGATACCCGGGCCTGGTGGATTAGAAAGGCCTGCTCGCAGAAGTGTTTTAGGGAGCGTTTGACAGTGATGAGGGGTGGTCGTTTGACTGCGGACCCGTAGCAGATACAGGCAATGAGGCAGTGATCGCTTAGATCCTGATTGAAGACAGAGGAGGTGTATTTGGAGGGCCAGTTGGTCAGGATAATGTTTGAGGGTGCCCTTGTTTACATATTTAGGGTTGTACCTGGTGGGTTCCTTGATAATTTGTAAGATTGAGGGCATCTAGCATAGATTGTAGGGCTGCCGGGGTGTTAAGCATATCCCAGTTTAGGTCACCTAACGGAACAAACTCTGAAGCTAGATGGGGGCCGATCAATTCACAAATGGTGTCCAGGTTACAGCTGGGAGCTAAGGGGGGTCGGTAGCAGGCGGCAATAGTGAGACTTATTTCTGGAGAGATTAATTTTAAAAATTAGAAGTTCGAACTGTTTGGGTATGGACCTGGAAAGGATGACGTTACTTTGCAGGCTATCTCTGCAGTAGACTGCAACTCCTCCCCCTTTGGCAGTTCTATCTTGATGGAAAATGTTATAGTTGGGTATGGAAATCTCAGAATTTTTGGGAGGCGGCTTCTGATGTTGACATGCATGAAACCAAGGCTTTTTCAATCACAGAAGTCAACAAATGAGGGTGCCTGGGGACATGCAGGATGAGGGTGCGGCCAAAGGCTATCAAAACTGGTCGCCTAGAGCGTTGGGGACAAAGAATCAAATGAGCAGATTTCTGGGCGTGGTAGAATATATTCTGGGCATAATGCACAAACTGGTATGGTGGGGTGCAGGAACAGCAGAGGTAAGCCCAGGCACTGGGTGATAACAAGATATGTTGTGTCTCTGGACATGCTGGTTGTAATGGGTGAGGTCACCGCATGTGTGGGAGGTAGGACAAAGGAGGTATCAGAGGTATGAAGAGTGGAACTAGGGGGTCCATTGTAAACTAAAACAACGATAACTAACCTGAACAACAGTATACAAGGCATATTGACATTTGAGAGAGACAGTGAGGCATAAAGTAATCGCGGGTGTTGATTGGGAGAGTTAGCTAAAACAACAGCTAATCAGCTAACACAACAGCAGGTAAAATGGTGATGACTAGGCAGAGGGGGTCGGATTAACTACACACAGAGCCTGAGTTGGAGACTGGGGCCGACCGATTTAAAAACCGAATGGAGTACTGTGATTAATGGACAGTCCAGCAGGCATCAGCTATGTAGCCAACTGATCATAGTGTCCAGGGGGCAGCAGTAGACTGAACAGGGGAGCCGCCACTACGCTAGCGACACGGCGTTTAGTTAGTAGCCCTGGACTAGTAGGAGCGTCTGCTCCGACGGAGGCCGAATGAAGGCACAGCGGATGGAGTATTCGTCGGCAGACCAGTCGTGGTGGTGCGGCGGGGCGCCGTGTCGACAGAGAATCCAAGCCACATGGCGAAAGAGGTATTGTGGAATTTAGTTATGTCTAGTGTCTCTATGTACATTTAGTGATTTAGCAGATGCTCTTATCCAGAGTGACTTACAGGCGCAATTATGTTGAAGTGCCTTGCTCGGGCAGATTTTTAATGTTGGCTCAGGGATTTGAGCCAACGACCTTTTGGTTACTGGCACTATGCTCTTAACTGTTACTGTTAATAAGATATAGTGTGAACTTCAATGAAGTCAGACTGTAACCAATCCCATGTTTTAAGGCTATAAACTCAGCAAAAAAAGTAATGTCCTCATTGTCAGCTGTTTATTTTCAGTAAACTTAACGTGTAAATATTTGTATGAACATAAGATTCAACAACTGAGACATAAACTGAACAAGTTCCACAGACATGTGACTAACAGAAATTGAATAATGAGTCCCTAAAGAAGGAGGGGGTTTCAAAATCTAAATTAACTGTCAGTATCTGGTGTGGCCACCAGCTGCGTTAATACTGTGGTGCGGCTCCTTGTGGACTGCACTAGATTTCTCAATTCTTGCTGTGAGATGTTACCCGCTCAAGGCACCTGCAAGTTCCCAGGCGTTTCTGGGGGGAATAGCCCTCACACTCCGATGGGATTGAGATCCAGGTTCTTCGCTGGCCATGGCAGAACATTGACATTCCTGTCTTGCAGGAAATCACTCAAAGAATGAGCAGTATGGCTGGTGGTGTTATGCTGGAGGGTCATGTCAGGATCAGCCTACAGGAAGGGTACCACATGAGGGAGGAGGATGCCTTCCCTGTAAAGAACAGTGTTGAGATTGCATGCAACGACAAACTCAGTGCGATGATGCTGTGACACACCGCCCCAGACTACGACGGTCCCGCCACCTCCAAATCGATCCCGCTCCAGAGTACAGGCCTCGGTGTAACGCTCATTCCTTCAACGATAAACGCGAATCTGACCATCACCCCTGGTGAGAGAGAACCTCAACTCATTAGTGAGCACCCTTTGCCAGTCCTGTCTGGTCCAGCAATGTTGGGTTTGTGCCCATAGGTGACTGCTGGTGAGGACCTTGCCTTACAACAGGCCTACAAGCCCTCAGTCCAGCCTCTCTCAGCCTGTTGCGGACAGCCTGAGCACTGATGGAGGGATTATGCGTTCCTTGTGTAACTCGGGCAGTTGATGTTGCCATCCTGTACCTGTCCTGCAGGTGTGATGTTCGGAGGTACCAATCCTGTGCAGGTGTTACACATGGTCAGCAACTGCGAGGATGATCAGCTGTCCGTCCTGTCTCCCTGTAGCTCACAGTTTCACAGTAGGGACATTGCAATTTATTGCCCTGGCCACATCTGCAGTCCTCATGCCTCCTTGCAGCATGCCTAACACGGAACCCAAACTGGCTGCGCGCGTGCGCCATCGTGCATGAATGTATTTTGTTCCCCTACGCCAAACGCGATCACGACACGCAGGTTATAATATCAAAACAAACTGAGCCAATTACATTTAATTTGGGGACAGGTTGAAAAGCATTCAACATTTATGGCAATTTAGCTAGTTTCTAGCTAATTTGTCCTGGGATATTAACATTGAGTTGTTATTTTACCTGAAATGCATAAGGTCCTCTACTCTGCCAATTAATCCACACATAAAACGGTCAACCAAATCGTTTCTAGTCATCTCTCTTTTTTCCAGGCTTTGTCTTCTCTTGACTTTACATTGCGATTGGCAACTTTCATAAATTAGGTGCATAACCGCCACTGACCTTGTTCGTCTTTCAGTCACCCACGTGGGTATAACCAATGAGGAGATGGCACGTGAGTACCTGCGTCTATAAACCAATGAGGAGATGGGAGAGGCAGGACTTGCAGCGTGATCTGCGTCACAAATAGAAAGGACTTCTTGCCCTTGGCAACGCAGACGCTCGTTGGCTGTGTGCAATAACTGAATAACAGATTTCTACATTTATTTTGCGACGGGAGCAGTGTGGTTAGCCTGTAAGGCTTGTTCACACAGATGAGCGATGACCCTAGGCATCTTTCTTTTGGTGTTTTTCAGAGTTGGTAGAAAGGCCTCGTTAGTGTCCAAAGCTTTCATAACTGATCTTAATTGCCTACGTCTGTAAGCTGTTGGTATCTTAACTGTTCCAAATGTGCATGTTTATTAATTGTTTATGGTTTATTGGACATGCATGGAAAACGGTGTTTAAACCCTTTACAATGAAGATCTGTGAAGTTATTTGGATTTTCATGAATTATCTTTGAAAGACAGGGTCCTGCAAAGGGGACGTTTATTTTTTTGCTGAGTTTAGGTGGTGTCGGGTTCATATAGTCATGAAAATGCTGGGAAAGTCATGGAATTTTATCCAGGTGTTTTCCAGGCCTGGAAAGGTTTTGGAAAATGATACAAATATGAAAAGTAATGGAAATTAATACCTGTTAATGTAATTGCTTAAAATGTTTAAAAAATGCACCTATCAACCAATAAATCCACATATCAGCCAAGATCAATAGTGTGTAAGCACACTCGTAGGGTTCGGCTAGCCAAGTTCGGTTAAGACGTCAGCATGCTACAGTTCGGCTAGCACCTAGCCAAACCATAAGGGCTGTTTCGTGTCGGCTTACTGGTGTGTTTTGATAACCGTGTATACAGTGCATTCGGAAAGTATTTGACTCCCCTCATCAATCTACACACAATACCATGACAAAGCAAAAACAGGTTTTTAGAAATATATTTACATAAGTAGACACCTGCTTTGGGGAGTTTCTCCCATTCTTCTCTGCAGATCCTCTCAAGCTCTGTCAGGTTGGATGGGAGGCGTTGCTACACAGCTATTTTCAGGTCTCTCCAGAGATGTGTTTTTTTTTTGGTTGGAATTTTTACCCCTTTTTCTCCCCAATTTCGTGGTGTCCAATTGTTTTAGTAGCTACTATCTTGTCTCATCGCTACAACTCCCGTACGGCTCGGGAGAGACAAAGGTTGAAAGTCATGCGTCCTCCGATACACAACCCAATCTAGCCGCACTGCTTTTTAACACAGCGCGCATCCAACCCGGAAGCCAGCCGCACCAATGTGTCGGAGGAAACACCGTGCACCTGGCAACCTTGGTTAGCGCGCACTGAGCCCGGCCCGCCACAGGAGTCGCTGGTGCGCGATGAGACAAGGACATCCCTACCGACCAAACCCTCCCTAACCCGGACGACGCTCTGCCAATTGTGCGTCGCCCCATGGAACTCCCGGTTACGACAGAGCCTGGGCGCGAACCCAGTCTCTGATGGCACAGCTGGCACTGCAGTACAGCGCCCTTAACCACTGCGCCACCCGGGAGGCCTCTCCAGAGATGTTTGATCGGGTACAAGTCCGGCCTCTGACTGGGACACTCAAGGACATTCAAAGAACGTCCCAAAGCCACTCCTGCGTTGTCTTGGCTGTGTGCTTAGAGTTGTTGTCCTTTTGGAAAGTGAACCTTCGCCCCAGTCTGAGGTCTTGAGCGCTCTGGAGCAGGTTTTCATCAATGATCTCTGTACTTTTCTCCATTCATCCCCACCATGCTTCACCATATGGATGGTGTCTGGTGTCCTCCAGACGTGACGCTTTGCATTCAGGCCAAAGAGTTCAATCTTGGTTTCATCAGACCAGAGAATCTTGTTTCTCATGGTTTAGGTACCTTTTTGACAAAATCCATGCGGGCTGTCTTGTGCCTTTTACTGAGGAGTGGCTTCTGTCTGGCCACTCTACCTTAAAGGCCTGATTGGTGGAGTGCTGCAGAGATGGTTGTCCTTCTGGAAGGTTCTCCCATCTCCACAAAGGAACTCTGGAGCTCTGTCAAAGTGATCATCGGGCTCTTGGTCAACAGCCCGACGAAGGCCCTTCTCCCCCGATTGCTCAGTTTGGCCGGGCGGCCAGCTCAATATTAGAATAAGGCTGTAACATAACAAAATGTGGAAACGGTAAAGGGGTAGGGAATACTTTCCGAATGCACTGTATCTCTCTTGGACAAGGTGACTTTCAATATGATCACCGACAATGACGAGACAGCCTATAGGGAGGAGGTCAGAGACCTGGTCGGGGGGTGCAAGAATAACAACCTATCCCTCAACGTAACCAAGACTAAGGAGATGATTGTGGACTATAGGAAAAGGAGGACTGAGCACACCCCAATTCTCATCAACAGGGCTGTAGTGGAGCAGGTTGAGAGCTTCAAGTTCCTTGGTGTCTACATCACCAACAAACTAGAATGGTTCAAACACACGAAGACAGTCGTGAAGAGCCTATTCCCCATCAGGAAACTAAAAAGATTTGGCATGGGTCCTGAGATCCTCAAAAGGTTCTACAGCTGCAACATCGAGAGCATAACCGAAAGGTTGCAAGTTCAAATCCCCTAGCTGACAAGGTACAAATCTGTCGTTCTGGCCCTGAACAGGCAGTTAACCCACTGTTCCTAGGCCGTCATTGAAAATAAGAATTTGTTCTTAACTGACTTGCCTAGTTAAATAAAGGTTAAAAATAAATATGCAGTCACTTTAACCATATCTACATGTACATACTACCTCAATCAGCTTGACTAACCAATGTCTGTATGTAGCCTCGCTACTGTTATTATTCACTGTCTTTTTAGTGTTGTTTTTATTTCTTTACTTACCCATTGTTCACCTAATACCTTTTTTGCACTATTGGATAGAGCCTGTAAGTAAGCATTTCATTGTAAAGTCTACCTGTTGTATTCGGCGCACGTGACAAATTTTGATTTGAACACAGATAATTTACTTAACTTATTATTACTGTGGCAATGACGCACCATAGGTGCGGCTCTTCACATGCTCTCTCCAGCTCTTCACATGCTCTCTCCAGCTCTTCACATGCTCTCTCCAGCTTTTCACATGCTCTCTCCAGCTCTTCACATGCTCTCTCCAGCTCTTCACATGCTCTCTCCAAACTCCTTCCAGTGGAGGGTGCTTTTTTTTCTCTTGTTGAAATGTTGGCTGTTGCTTTCACACGTTTAAATGCATAGGCCCTATGTGGTAAATCTATATTCCATCTAATACTACAATAATTGCTAGCATTTCATCATTCCATCCCGTACCGTTTATTGCAACAAGTAGGCATTTCTGTTCCATGTTTGATAGGCCTACATATACATTTCCATTTAGCCAACCATTTGTTACCCTGCTCTGAGTGGGTGCAATGTTTATAGTGCACATGAAAGTTCGTAAGACTCATTAGGTATGTTGGGTACTGGAATATACTTATTCATGTCAGTGAGGGAGAGAGGGTAATGTATAATGTTTACATTGTCAGGATGTGTTATTGTAAGCTATCAAAGATCCTATGGGAGGGATCCTCTGGGAGGAGAGGAGACAGTCTGGTACCAGTCACCATGACAGCTGTGAGTTGGGGAGGAGTCAGCACTTTGGGTCAAGGTCTGGTCAGATGAAGTGAGGAAGAACAGATATCACTAAGGTTTAACAGAGATGCATTGGCTGTTCAGATGTGTAGGAGGAGACTTGGCATAGGAGAAAGGGTTAAATATCAGTGCTTGGGTGAAAATGTTTTTGTCTGTTCAGCTGTTCAATCCTTTCCGAAGAATAAACTTGGTTTACACTTTCATAGTGTCCGAGTACTTACTCTGATAATTAGAACCAAACAGGTATAGATTTTATTTTTATTTAATTCAATGTATATACTTCCGGCGCCGACAGAGATGGCCGCCTCGCTTCGCGTTCCTAGGAAACTGCAGTTTTTTGTTTTTTTTAACGTGTTATTTCTTACATTAGTACCCCAGGTCATCTTAGGTTTCATTACATACAGTCGAGAAGAACTACTGAATATAAGATCAGCGTCAACTCACCATCAGTACGACCGAGAATGATTTTCGCGACGCGGATCCTGTGTTCTGCCTTTCAAACAGGACAACGGAATGGATCCCATGCGGCAACAAAAAAAAACGACTCCGAAAAAGAGGGAAACGAGGCGGTCTTCTGGTCAGTCTCCGGAGACGGGCACATCGTGCACTCCCTGGCATTCTTCTCGCCAATGTCCAGTCTCTTGACAACAAGGTTGATGAAATCCGAGCAAGGGTAGCATTCCAGAGGGACATCAGAGACTGTAACGTTCTTTGCTTTACGGAAACATGGCTCACTGGAGAGACTCTATCGGAGGCGGCGCAGCCAGCGGGTTTCTCCACGTTTCTGTCGGCGCAGATGCAAACATCTTTCTGGTAAGAAGAGGGGCGGGGCGTATGCCTTATGGCTAACGAGACATGGTGTGATGAAAGAAACATAAAGGAACTCAAATCCTTCTGTTCACCTGATTTAGAATTCCTCACAATCAAATGTCGACCACATTATCTACCGAGAGAATTCTCTTCGATTATAATCACAGCCGTATATATCCCCCCCAAGCAGACACATCGATGGCTCTGAATTAACTTTATTTGACTCTTTGCAAACTGGAATCCATTTATCCGGAGGCTGCATTCATTGTAGCTGGGGATTTTAACAAGGCTCATCTGAAAACAAGACTCCCTAAATTTTATCAGCATATCGATTGCGCAACCAGGGGTGGAAAAACCTTGGATCATTGTTAAAAAACTTCCGCGACGCATATAAGGCCCTGCCCCGCCCTCCTTTTGGAAAAGCTGACCACGGCTACATTTTGTTGAACCCTGCCTAAAGACAGAAACTAAAAAAAGAAGCTCCCATGCTGAAGTCTGTCCAATGCTGGTCCGACCAAGCTGACTCCACACTCCAAGACTGCTTCCATCACGTGGACTGGGATATGGTTCTTATTGCGTCAGATAACAACATTGACGAATACGCTGATTCGGTGTGCGAGTTCATTAGAACATGCGTTGAAGATGTCGTTCCCATAGCAACGATTAAAACATTCCCTAACCAGAAACCGTGGATTGATGGCAGCATTCGCGTGAAACTGAAAGCGCGAACCACTGCTTTTAATCAGGGCAAGGTGACTGGTAACATGACCGAATACAAACAGTGCAGCTATTCCATCCGCAAGGCTATCAAACAAGCTAAGCGTCAGTACAGAGACAAAGTAGAATCTCAATTCAACGGCTCAGACACAAGAGGCATGTGGCAGGGTCTACAGTCAATCACAGACTACAAGAAGAAAACCAGCCCAGTCACGGACCAGGATGTCTTGCTCCCAGGCAGGCTAACTTTTTGCCCACTTTGAGGACAATTCAGTGCCACTGACACGGCCTGCAACGAAAACATGAGGACTCTCCTTCACTGCAGCCGAGGTGAGTAAGACATTTAAACGTGTTAACCCTTGCAAGGCTGCAGGCCCAGACGGCATCCACAGCCGCGCCCTCAGCGCATGCGCAGACCAGCTGGTCGGTGTGTTTACGGACATATTCAATCAATCCCTATACCAGTCTGCTGTTCCCACATGCTTCAAGAGGGCCACCATTGTTCCTGTTCCCAAGAAAGCTAAGGTAACTGAGCTAAACGACTACCGCCCCATAGCACTCACTTCCGTCATCATGAAGTGCTTTGAGAGACTAGTCAAGGACCATATCACCTCCACCCTACCTGACACCCGAGACACACTCCAATTTGCTTACCGCCCAATTAGGTCCACAGACGATGCAATCTCAACCACACTGCACACTGCCCTAACCCATCTGGACAAGAGGAATACCTATGTGAGAATGCTGTTCATCGACTACAGCTCGGCATTCAACACCATAGGTGCCCTCCAAGCTCGTCATCAAGCTCGAGACCCTGGGTCTCGACCCCGCCCTGTGCAACTGGGTACTGGACTTCCTGACGTGCCGCCCCCAGGTGGTGAGGGTAGGCAACATCTCCACCCCGCTGATCCTCAACACTGGGGCCCCACAAGGGTGCGTTCTGAGCCCTCTCCTGTACTCCCTGTTCACCCACGACTGCGTGGCCACGCACGCCTCCAACTCAATCATCAAGTTTGCGGACGACCCAACAGTGGTAGGCTTGATTACCAACAACGACGAGACTGCCTACTACAGGGAGGAGGTGAGGGCCCTCGGAGTGTGGTGTCAGGAAAATAACCTCACACTCAACGTCAACAAAACTAAGGAGATGATTGTGGACTTCAGGAAACAACAGAGGGAACACCCCCCTATCCACATCGATGGAACAGTTAGTGGAGAGGGTAGCAAGTTTTAAGTTCCTCGGCATACACATCACAGACAAACTGAATTGGTCCACTCACACAGACAGCATCGTGAAGAAGGCGCAGCAGCGCCTCTTCAACCTCAGGAGGCTGAAGAAATTCAGCTTGTCACCAAAAGCACTCACAAACTTCTACAGATGCACAATCGAGAGCATCCTGGCGGGCTGTATCACCGCCTGGTACGGCAACTGCTCCGCCCACAACCGTATGGCTCTCCAGAGGGTAGTGAGGTCTGCACAACGCATCACCGGGGGCAAACTACCTGCCCTCCAGGACACCTACACCACCCGATGTTACAGGAAGGCCATAAAGATCATCAAGGACAGCAACCACCCGAGCCACTGCCTGTTCACCCCGCTATCATCCAGAAGGCGAGGTCAGTACAGGTGCATCAAAGCTGGGACCGAGAGACTGAAAAACAGCTTCTATCTCAAGGCCATCAGACTGTTAAACAGCCACCACTAACATTGAGTGGCTGCTGCCAACACACTGACACTGACTCAACTCCAGCCACTTTAATAATGGGAATTGATGGGAAATTATGTAAAATATATCATTAGCCACTTTAAACAATGCTACCTAATATAATGTTACATACCCTACATTATCCATCTCATATGCATACGTATATACTGCACTCTATATCATCTACTGCATCCTTATGTAATACATGTATCACTAGCCACTTTAACTATGCCACTTTGTTTACATACTCATCTCATATGTAATATTGCATATGTAATATACGTAATATTGCAAAAATCAGAAACTTTCTGTCCAAAAATGATGCAGAAAAATTAATCCATGCTTTTGTCACTTCTAGGTTAGACTACTGCAATGCTCTACTTCCCGGCTACCCGGATAAAGCACTAAACTTCAGTTAGTGCTAAATACGGCTGCTAGAATCCCGACTAGAACCCCAAAATTTGATCATATTACTCCAGTGCTAGCCTCTACACTGGCTTCCTGTCAAGGCAAGGGCTGATTTCAAGGTTTTACTGCTAACCTACAAAGCATTACATGGGCTTGCTCCTACCTATCTCTCTGATTTGGTCCTGCCGTACATACCTACACGTACGCTACGGTCACAAGACGCAGGCCTCCTAATTGTCCCTAGAATTTCTAAGCAAACAGCTGGAGGCAGGGCTTTCTCCTATAGAGCTCCATTTTTATGGAACGGTCTGCCTACCCATGTCAGACGCAAACTCTGTCTCAACCTTTAAGTCTTTACTGAAGACTCACCTCTTCAGTGGGTCATATGATTGAGTGTAGTCTGGCCCAGGAGTGGGAAGGTGAACGGAAAGGCTCTGGAGCAACGAACCGCCCTTGCTGTCTCTGCCTGGCCGGTTCCCCTCTCCACTGGGATTCTCTGCCTCTAACCCTATTACAGGGGCTGAGTCACTGGCTTACTGGGGCTCTCTCAAGCCGTCCCTGCAGGGGGTGCGTCACCTGAGTGGGTTGATTCACTGTTGTGGTCATCCTGTCTGGGTTGCCCCCCTTGGGTTGTGCCGTGGCGGAGATCTTTGTGGGCTATACTCAGCCTTGTCTCAGGATGGTAAGTTGGTGGTTGAAGATATCCCTCTAGTGGTATGGGGGCTGTGCTTTGGCAAAGTGGGTGGGGTTATATCCTTCCTGTTGGCCCTGTCCGGGGGTGTCCTCGGATGGGGCCACAGTGTCTCCTGACCCCTCCTGTCTCAGCCTCCAGTATTTATGCTGCAGTAGTTTGTGTCGGGGGGCTAGGGTCAGTTTGTTATATCTGGAGTAATTCTCCTGTCCTATTCGGTGTCCTGTGTGAATCTAAGTGTGCATTCTCTCCTTCTTTCTTTCTCTCTCTCGGAGGACCTGAGTCCTAGGACCATGCCCCAGGACTACCTGACATGATGGCTCCTTGCTGTCCCCAGTCCACCTGGCCATGCTGCTGCTCCAGTTTCAACTGACCTGAGCCCTAGGAACATGCCCCAGGACTACCTGACATGTTGACTCCTTGCTGTCCCCAGTCCACCTGGCCATGCTGCTGCTCCAGTTTCAACTGTTCTGCTTTACTATTATTTGACCATGCTGGTCATTTATGAACATTTGAACATCTTGGCCATGTTCTGTTATAATCTCCACCCGGCACAGCCAGAAGAGGACTGGCCACCCCACATAGCCTGGTTCCTCTCTAGGTTTCTTCCTAGGTTTTGGCCTTTCTAGGGAGTTTTTCCTAGCCACCGTGCTTCTACACCTGCATTGCTTGCTGTTTGGGGTTTTAGGCTGGGTTTCTGTACAGCACTTTGAGATATCAGCTGATGTACGAAGGGCTATATAAATACAATTTGATTGATATGTATATACTGTACTCAATACCATCTACTGCATCTTGCCTATGCTGCTCTGTACCATCACTCATTAAATATCTTTATGTACATATTCTTTATCCCCTTACACTGTGTATAAGACAGTAGTTTTGGAATTGTTAGGTAGATTACTTGTTGGTTATTACTGCATTGTCGGAACTAGAAGCACAAGCATTTCGCTACACTCACATTAACATCTGCTAACCATGTGTATGTGACAAATAAAATTTGATTTGATTTGTATGGTTTCCTTGTTCATATTTCACAGGTTATGTCAGAGTTCCGTGTGTTTGTGTCATTTTAGTTGTGTGTGTGTGTGTGTGATAGGAGCGCATATAAATAGGTTATGTGGCCTGCACTCCACATAGCCTTCCATGTATGCATGGTGTTGAAATATCATTAGGTCTGATTAAGACAAATGTAACAATGGATGTGGAAATTGCCATTTATATTGTAGAACCAGTTTATTGGTTGTATTTGCTAATTGGGTAATTGTATGGTTCTGTGTTCCAAGTGCTTATATTATGCAGGCCTACCTGTTGGAGCTCCTGTCAGACAGAGTCCATTTGGTTTCCTCAAGGGGAGGCTGTACAGTCTTGCCCTCTACCTGTGTCCGTTCAGGTAGGACAGGTCAAGCCTGATACTGAGGCTGTTGTCTGTGTATATTTGGTAAATCTACTTGTATATTTGGTATGATATGGCACTTTCACCATTGGATCACCAAGACATGTATATACATCTACACTGAGCACGTCAACCTGCCTGGCCTTCTGCTGATTTCATGCCCTTGTAACTGCTTCAAGGTCCCTATGAAAAGGGCTGTCTGGTAGCCTCAATTAATATACAAAGATTTGTAGTTGAACAAGTCATTGCATGTATACATTTTTTTTTTTTTTACTTGACTTGCTCTTAGAATGCATGACTTGAACTCAAGCCTTGACATATTGTCCTTGGGACTCGGACCTTGCGAATTGAATAATAGTGACTTGGTCCCACATTACAGTAGCAGGTAGGCAGGCCTAGCCTATGAAATATGATAGAGAACAGACTAACAATTAAAAACGTAGCCTCTACTTAACGGTTTAGCTATTATTCGCATGTGTTAATGTTTTCGTCGTCTCCCAAACATTCCACAGATACGCGCGATACAAAGGCCATACAAAGCTGGTTTAGTTTTTAACGATTAATTTAACACTTATTTTCGACGAAACGAACGATTCACTTCGCATTGTATTAGTTGGGATTCGGGTCAATCACGTTGAATTGGCACGTGAATCAAAATAATAATTTGTTATTTGCGATCAGTAATTTTAGGGAAATATTGATATTTCTTTAGGATTATGTGCCTTAACTTGTTTTGTAGATAGTTCCAGTTGATTTGGGCATCCAATGTATGGGACATTGCAACTCAATAGATGCTAAGCAGCATGCAAAGTAAACACTTCTAAGGTAGCTAAAGTAAATATGACTAAACTAGAAAAGGTACATGTATGGGCTGGCTTCAGCTGAATAAAAATATTTGTAGCCTACCATAGCCATTTGATCTTTGCTATATTGAATGAGTGAATTATTTCAAAAAGCATACAACTTATTTGGTTGTACTATTGCAATGTTTTACATCAAGGGTGGTCAACCATCCTTCAGGAGAGCTACTGAGTGTGCAGGCTTTTATTCCAGTCCCCCTCAACAAACCACATTTTAGAAATGAGCTGCTCAACTGGACCTTGATAAGGCTGGGTCAAAATCCTACACACACAGTGGCTCTCCAGACTGAGGGTTGATACAGTTGCCTAACAAGTGTTCTACTTTGTGGGGGTTAAGTGCCTTGCACAGCAACAAGAGATGGTACATAGTGTCAGAGAGCAGTCTCCCAGTGTAGATGCCACATTACACATACTTTTGTTTAATTTATGTTCAACAACTATTTTCTTCACTAAACCAAAACATGAACATAGATCAATTATTAACAGCTCGTGTTTATTTTGGCAAACGTTACATCATATTTTATACAGCTTTTGCAAACTTCCTCACGGTTTAGAACCAAGCTGGTGAATCTGAGCGGTTTTCTGAGATGATGAATATAAAGAAAGCTCTATTTCCTTGTTACACTAAGAAAGATATATCTGCTAAATATCCTCATTACAAATAAGGCATCCTTCCTTCATCCCTTGATCTGATGTGAAATGTTTGGTGAAAAGCAATAATATTTACTCAGTAGAGAACCTCAAGGATGAAGGAAGGTCTACACTTCTAAATATTTGATGAAACCCTTGGAAAAACAGAGCATCTGTTTGTTTACCCTAGCTCAACCAGACAGTCTGTGCCATGGTATTCTGGTGCATTGAGCTCATACTTCCTCTGGATGTCATAGGGCAGGATGCGTCCCACCAGGTAATGTGTCCCACTGAAACCGACAGCACACTTCTTTGGTGCCATGAGGGAGATGAGCACTGTCGGGTTTATACAGTCAACGTTGGCCTCGTCCCACCCTGAAATGACACACCCTGAAATCAATTAGTTTATCCAACATTATCGTATGACGTTTGAGTTTGTCTGATACTGGCAGTAAAATAAGACATCAAATCAAAGTTTATTTGTCACATGTGCCGAATACAACCTTACAGTGAAATGCTTACTTACAGGCTCTAACCAATAGCGCAGAGAAAAAAAAGTGTGTATGTGTGTTTGTTTGTGTGTAGGTAAGTAAAGAAATAAAACAACAGTAAAAAGACATTTGAAACTAACAGTAGCAAGGCTACATACAGACAGACACCTGTTAGTCAGGCTTATTGAGGTAGTATGTACATATAGGTATCGTTAAAGTGACTATGCATATATGATAAACAGAGTAACAGTAGCGTAACAGAGGGGTTGGCGGGTGGAGGGACACAATGCAGATAGCCCGGTTAGCCAATGTGCGGGGGCACTGGTTGGTCGGGCCAATTGAGGTAGTATGTACATAAATGTATAGTTAAAGTGACTATGCAAATAAGATAAACAGAGAGTAGCAGCAGCGTAAAAAAGTGCCATCATCAGACAAGTCCATGGTATCAGACCAGCCCTAACAAATAACAGTACACTTGGATAGCTTTTTAGCCCCTAGTAACCCTGCAGGTAGATGCTGTCAGACAGGTGTGTGTAGGTTTGGTTACCTGAGGGGATGTCCACACTGGCGATGGGGATACGGATGTGTCTGAGGGTGAGCAGGATGCTGCTGTAGGGCTCACTGATATCAGACGGCTCTGTCTCCGGCCCCAGGATGGCATCCACCACCAGGTTATATGCATCGTTTATCAGCTGCACCTGTAGGACAAGACAAACACGTCAGTCAGTCCACTAACCAGTAGAATGGCATTTATTTGTCTATCTTTATTTAACAAGGCAAGTCGGTTAAGAACAAATTCTTATTTACAAGGACGGCCTACTCCGGCCAAGACCTAACCCGGACAACACTGGGCCAATTGTGCGCCGCCCTATGGGACTCCCAATCACGGCCAGTTGTGATACAGTCTGGAATCGAACCAGGGTCTGTAGTGACACCTCTAGCACTGAGATGCAGTGCCTTAGACCACTGTGATACAGCCTGGAATTGAACCAGGGTCTGTAGTGATGCCTCTAGCACTGAGGATGTAGTGAGCCACTCGGGAGCGAGCACCATTCACACAAAACCCGTGTGAACATTCCACATTTTAGAGAGTCTCGTTTCTTTTTGCAAAATCATGGCATGGTGGTCTGACGGCCACACAATACAAATTAACCTTGGTTAGCTCGTAGTAGTTCCCTTACCTCTGCAGGAAGAAATGAGAGGAAAGGGATGTCCGTTTTCTCACACTGTACTGTAAAGTCTCGGTGCAGGGCCAAAGTAGAGCGCTTGGGGTAGTACACTGTGGGCATATAGTCCTGGCACAGAGATAGATGGAGGGGAAGAGGGACTGAGTGTCAAAGAAGTGCCCTTTAGTTAGTTAAGAAAAACAAATTCACTTCACTGGCAGGTTACCCACAAACATGCGTAAGTGGCGAGCGCAGGCCAGACCAATACAGCCATTCTGACTGGGACCACAGATCACCAACACTGTAGGATGCCTCTTGAGGGAACTCAGGGGGAAGGCCTGCACACAGGGAAAGAAGTTGTATATCATGTCATTCAATTGCCTAACTCAAAACTCCCCTTAAAGGAAGAAAAAGAGAACACATACCTTGGTGATAGCGATGGCACAGGCATGGCCCCAGATCTCCATCAGTTGCTGCGGTCCAAAGCGATACTCTCCCAACAACTCTGCCTCCAAGGCCGCAGCCTCCTCATTACTGAGGGAGGGAGGGAGGGAGGGAGGGAGGGAGGGAGAGGTCAGGAGAAACAGAGAGAGAGAACACATAAGTGTCCTGAAAGAGGTTAAACTCTGAGGGGGGGTATTATATCACTGCTGTCTAATCAATGGCCACCCTGTATGAGATCAGGAAGCAAGGAGCTGAACTTTCAGTGAATCCTGCTCTAATACACAGCTCTGTTAACAGTATATATATCCATAATGAATGAGTGATTCTGGGGGGTATCTAGCACTGCCTCTTTGCCTCAGATTGGAAGCCGGTGGTGGGTATGGGAAACAAGGGGGAGTAGAAAATGGGGCATGGGGGGCTGGATTGCTGCAACTGGTTCCTCTAAAGGTTTCTTCGTCTTTTATTTTCCTTGTCTCGGATGTTGCACTAAACTTGCTCTTTTAGGGGTTTGGAGGATGAGGTATTCTGTGAAAAAAACGTTGTAAATACTACACTGAACAAAAATATAAAATGCAACATGCAACCATTTCAAATATTTTACTGAGTTCATATAATCAGTCAATGTAAATAAATTCATTCGGCCCTCATCTATGGATTTCACATGACTGGAAATACAGATATGCATCTGTTGATCACAGATACCTTGTAAAAAAAAAAAAGGTAGGGTGTGGATCAGAAAACCAGTCAGTATCTGGTGTCTCCACCATTTGCCTCATGCAGGGCGACACATTTCCTTTGCATAAGTGTTGATCAGGCTGTTGAATGTTGTCCCACTCGACAATGACTGGGCGAAGTTGCTGGATATTGGCGGGAACTGGAACACGATGTCGTACACTTCGATCCAGATCATCTCAAACATGCTCAATGGGTGACATGTCTGGTGAATATGCAGGCCATGGAAGAACTGGGACATTTTCAGCTTCAAAGAATTGTGAATAGATCGTTGCGACATGGTGCCGTTCATTATCATGCTGAAACATGAGGTGATGGCGGCGGATGAATGGCACAACAATTGGGCCTCAGGATCATGGTATCTCTGTGCATTAAAATTGCCATTGATAATAATATATGCCACTTAGCAGACGCTTTTATCCAAAGCGACTTACAGTCATGTGTGCATACATTCTACGTAAAATACAATTGTGCTCAATGTCTGTAGTTTATGCCTGCCCATACCATAACCCCACTGCCATCGCGTCAGCAAACCGTTTCCCACACAATGCCATACAAGCTGGTCATTTATGAACATTTGAACATCTTGGCCATGTTCTGTTATAATCTCCACCCTGCACAGCCAGAAGAGGACTGGCCACCCCACATAGCCTGGTTCCTCTCTAGGTGTATTCCTAGGTTTTGGCCTTTCTAGGAAGTTTTTCCTAGCCACCGTGCTTCTACACCTGCATTGCTTGCTGTTTGGGGTTTTAAGCTGGGTTTCTGTACAGCACTTTGAGATATCAGCTGATGTACGAAGGGCTATATAAATACATTTGATTTGTTGTTCACTGCTGCTCTTTAATTATTTTTTAATTACTGTTTTTAGGTACTTTCTTAACTGCATTGTTGGTTAATGGCTTGTCAGTATACCTGTTGTATTCGGTGCATGTGTGCATGTGTTGTATTCGGTGCATGTGTTGTATTCGGTGCATGTGTGCATGTGTTGTATTCGGTGCATGTGTGCATGTGTTGTATTCGGTGCATGTGTGCATTTGTTGTATTCGGTGCATGTGTGCACGTGTTGTATTCGGTGCATGTGTTGTATTCGGTGCATGTGTGCATTTGTTGTATTCGGTGCATGTGTGCATGTGTTGTATTCGGTGCATGTGTGCATGTGTTGTATTCGGTGCATGTGTTGTATTCGGTGCATGTGTGCACGTGTTGTATTCGGTGTATGTGTGCACGTGTTGTATTCGGTGCATGTGTGCATTTGTTGTATTCGGTACATGTGTGCATGTGTTGTATTCGGTGCATGTGTGCATGTGTTGTATTCGGTGCATGTGTGCATGTGTTGTATTCGGTGCATGTGTGCATGTGTTGTATTCGGTACATGTGTGCATGTGTTGTATTCGGTGCATGTGTGCATGTGTTGTATTCGGTGCATGTGTGCATGTGTTGTATTCGGTGCATGTGTTGTATTCGGTGCATGTGTGCGTGTGTTGTATTCGGTGCATGTGTGCGTGTGTTGTATTCGGTGCATGTGTGCGTGTGTTGTATTCGGTGCATGTGTGCGTGTGTTGTATTCGGTGCATGTGTGCATGTGTTGTATTCGGTGCATGTGTGCATGTGTTGTATTCGGTGCATGTGTGCACGTGTTGTATTCGGTGCATAGTTTGATTTGTCTGCCATCTGCCCGGTTCAGTTGAAACCGGGATTCAATGGTGAAGTCGGTTACAACGCCAAACTGCAGTCAGGTCAAGACCCTGGTGAGGACGACGAGCACGCAGATGAGCTTCCTTTGTGACGGTTTCTGACAGTTTGTGCAGAAATTCTTCGGTTGTGCAAACCCAGTTTCATCAGCGGTCCAGGTGGCTGGTCTCAGACGATCCCGCAGGTGAAGAAACTAGATCTGGCGTGGTTACACTGGTCTGCGGTTATGAGGCCGGTTGGACATACTGTCAAATTTTGTAAAACGATGGAGGTGGCTTATGGTAGAGAAATTAAAATTACATTAGCTGGCAACAGCTGGGGTGGACATTGCACGCTCCCTCAATTTAAGACATTTATGGCATTGTGATGTGACAAAACTGCACATTTTAGAGTGGCCTTTTATTGTCCCCAGCACAAGCTGCACCTGTGTAATGATCATGCTGTTTAATCAGCTTCTTGATATGCCACACCTGTCAGGTGGATGGATTGTCTTGGTGAAGGAGAAATTGTTCACTAACAGGGATGTAAACAAATTTGTGCACAACAGTTGAGAGAACCTTTTTTGAGCATATGGACAATTTCTGGGATCTTGTATTTCAGATCATGACACATAGGAACACTTTACATGTTGCGTTGATATTTTACCACATTTTTATTAGATTGGTCTGATTTAAAAGAGCACATCTAAAAGCAGGTAAAGACCTCCCAATCCCTTTCCTAATCCCTATGGGGCCACAATAATCCTCCAAAATGTCACACAGTGGGATTATTCATAACATACCACCACGATCAATCTAACACCTGTCTCAGTCACAATTTCTGGAATATTGAATATTAACATAGGAAACATATTTTTTCAAATTCCTGTTGCAAGTATTTGAGAAATTAAGAGCAATTCATACAATTGGGTAAACTCATGAAGACTTTTTTGTGGGACAAAGTAGCTGAGTTTCCTAAAACACTACTAATGAAAAAACAACCACCCATTGATAACAATGCCTTAAAGAGTCATGAGTGTGACAGTGTTCATTCTCACCTGAGGTAGCGGAGAGGCTTTCTGAGTGTCTCTAGGTTAGAACAGCTGTAGTCCATCTTCGGAATATGTGACGGAGAGAGAGCAAATTGTAACTCTGGAGCAAATTAGATTTTTTTTTGGTCTAGCTCTCTTCCTTGCTATTTCTTCTGTTAGTCTCTCGTCTCCCAAACTCACATTGATGCACACATCCTGTGAGTGTTAATGCCCTTCCAGGACTTACCGTGGGCGAATCTGATTGGTTCAAAGTCAACAGCTCATTCCAACTAAAGCAAGGGGTAACACACACACACACACAGCTGGAAAGCAAAGCAGCTGGGAGGGGTGTGTGCCAGATGCAGGGACTTAGTTACCAATTTGAGCCCCCACTGATGAACTGGACATAAAATCACAGCATTGATGCTTCTCACTCCTTTATCTACACATAATGAAGCAGCGTTTCCAACAGAAGACAGCGTCATTTAGAAACAGCGAGAGGCTGAAAGTAACTGAAGGAAAGACTCCATCTGTCACAGGTTTCATTCTTTCAGTGTGAATGTTGAACATAGTCTGGGTGCAGTGACCAGTGCTGGCCACTTTCTTTGTTGAATGAGACAACATTTAGGGAAACATGAAACAGATCTAGGATCATCTTATCATGCCCCAACCTTAACCATAAGGAAATAATAGCATGCACAAATGACCTTAGATCAGAGATTCTACTTCACACGAGAGTCGGTTCTAGACAACACAGTTCTATCTTGCGGCTGGGCATTCTGTTATGATTGTGCCCTCCTGAATAAGCTTGGCGATGGTCCATGCCGCTACTGGCCGCTGCCCAGTCAGGCCTCCTGTTATTACAGGTGCCAGCACAATGAAGAGCAGCTGCTTAACACACAGGGTGGTCTACCCAACACACACTCACACTTCCAGACTTTAATACTCCTTACACAACAATGACTGAATCTCACTGAATAGCAGACTAAAAACGGGAAACAAGTTTCTTTGGTTGAAATTCCCCAAAAAGGCTTAAAGGAGTCTGAAGAGTAGCCAATGTTTGGCAGCGCTCAACAGAATCACTCCGTCCATGTGAGCTGGAAGGAATGTGGGGCTGCACAGACAACCCCTTGTTAATTCAGGCAATTTACACATTGCCTGAAGGACACAATGTTTTCCTTTTCTATTGCATCTTGTTAAGGAAGGACTGGGTCTGTGCTTTGAAAATGTGCTTCCATGTTGGATAGACTATCATTGTTATGCAAATTAATTTCCTCTGAGCTAAAAACAATTGCTTGAACCTGATGACAACCATATGTAGGCTATAGAACAGAATGCATTCAAGATCCTGTTTAACCTGTAATATGCCTTCAGTAATGATATAAAACAGAGAACCAGTATGAGGTACAGAAAAGATCACTTTAATATAGAACATTTACAAGCTGTGTTGAGTTGTGGACTCAGGTCAACAGGTTAGTGGCTGTGACTGGTATAGTAGCCGAGGAGTACTGTAGTGACGCGGTTGGACTGGGGGCGACTACACGTACCACAGGAAGCCAAAGCGCTTGTGTAGAAGCTCTTCCCGGGGTCTAAGGTTAAACAGCTCCTCTGTGAGGGGGGCCACCCAGCGGTCTGTGTGGAAGACATTCTCTCCCACCTAAATAGACACAAACAAGGAGGAGCTTATTATTCCTCATCACTGTAGATCAAGCAGCATTGCTGAGAGTTATTTGCTTCCATTCAAGTGCTTATTCTAGAACATTTAGAAAAACAACCATCTGCAGCTTCATGACAATTGACAAATAAAACAAACATCTGTCTGTCTAGACACAAATAAAATCAAGCATATGTCTTTGCCTTCCAGCCGGGGACATCTTTCATTACGACTGCTTCCTCCTCCAGATTCTCCCGCAGCATCCGTAGTTGCCTTTTGGGGAAATAAATTCAGAGCTCCTAAAACAACTGATTATTCATGGCCAAAATTGATAAATTACCTGTACCTGGTTGAAGTAGCATTTGATTGTGTGTCAATGTTGGTGCTTATTTTACCTCCGGTCCTGCTCTGCTTGCAGCAAAGGCAGAAGAGCTATCCTTGCTTCCAGTTCCTCAATCTGCAACCGCCTACAACACACCATCAGAAAAGATCAGCAAGCAGGTCATTAAACCCCGCCTCAATGACCTGAACTGTTACAATGAATCAATGCCAGTGACATTAACTCCATTACGGAAATGTTTACCTCCTCTCCCTGTTCCATTTGAAGAGTCTCCAATAACCGAAACACATGACACCGACTCCAATGGCGAGCATGCTATACCCTGAAAATTAGAATATTCACGGTCAGCAATTTATTTAATCAAGATCATCTCCAAACCCTGTCTGTGCTACCCATATACTTACGCACTTGAATTGTGGTGCAACCTCAGTTGTAATTTGTGAATAAAATACAGCACTGGGATAACAAACAGGGGAACAACTCTTTTTTTGTTTTACAATATCACACAGATGATTAAACTTGACAAGACATTTGCTAGCTAACGTTAGCTAGCGTCTCTTGTTTGACAGGCCTGACTATAAAACGATCTACTCCGAACTGTTAAACAACGCAATACAAATGTAATTAATTTACTAACCAGAGAGTCCCCTTTTGGGGAGATTTCTCTTATAATCAACGGGACCGTAACCCCCCGGAGGAGGCATGTCCTGCTTCACCTTGGACGCCGCCATCTTCCACCCCTTCTCCAAAACAGACTGGAGCGTGACGTCACAAGGTGTTCTGCTTCGAGCGTGACAGCAGCGGGAGCTAAACTGCGTTGAATGGACTCTATCGCCCCCATCCGAACCAGATCAAAACTGCCGCGTGGAAAATCACGTCCTGGAAAAAAAAATCATGCTATGATTGGCATAATCAATCATTTAATGACTCATTCAGACCAAATGAAAGGGTTCAAATTACGTTTATTTTTTATTATTACTTTCTGTAGCTGGGAAAAAATGAAACCAAACAAATTGGAACATCATTTTGTATTATGCATAAAGGGATGAGAGGGTTACGCTTGACAGTTAACAGCCCAAGCTACCCTAAATAGCAAACAGGGTGGTTACTGGTGGTCGGTGTTGAGTTGGGGTTCTGGGGGCCAACTTCAGTTACTGCAGTGTGTATTGTTTTTCATAGTTCTCAATGATGGCATCTGATCTAGCACTGAAAATAATCTCAAACCATTTTGACAACCCATATGTTCATTATTTATAAGCCATTAGAGAGCATATGGAACTTTTACAGAAGTACAAAACAAAACTGAAAAAGGAGTAGGAGACTGTAGTTGAGGAAGAGAAGAAGACACATTATTATTATAATTTTTTGAACAGGAGCACTGTTGTAAATCCAGTTACCTCACCACAGGCCTGTTTGGAATACAAGTTATTGGTCCTGATGCCAACCAAAAACAATTAACGAGGGATTTCAATATTAGACATTTTTATTCTCTCCTCAGTCTTTTGTACATTTCAAATTTGTTAAAATTCCCCTATAAGTTGCTTTAACAAACCCAGCTTCAACATATGGCAACCAGAAACCTAAACTTGAGATGTCCCAGAGCATGTGACAATACCTGCAATCGGTTAACTTTCATCCCCAGATGAGAACATTCTGTAAAATGACAATGTGTCATTGATTGATACAGTAGGTTTGAGCATATTAAACCAATTGAAATATTATCCATATTCAATTACTTTTTCCAGACCAATTCCAAAAATTATAATGATTCTAGATGACTTAACTTTTTCAGCCAACATATGGAAACTTTGATCAATTATAAAAAACAAAAAAGCAATTCACTGATTCAGAGAAATCGACAATCAGTGTAAAACATATAGAACAGATGTAATCAGAACACACCTGTGATATTGACTCTTGTGATTCTAGAATCTTGTCTTCCATGGAAACAATTTAGCATGTAATTCAAGACAGACTATTATACTATTGGTTCTCTTTACAGACATGTTATTACAAATATGAAGGGACAACTCAGAATGGAATAATAGAAAACCAAAGCAGTCTTCAGACAAAAATATAGAGATCCTCTACTTGTTTTGCTTATGTCAAACATGTGTGGAGCAGCTCTGTCAAATTGCAAATACAGATGTAGGATCTTAATTTGAGCCATTCTCCTACAGCAGGAACAGAATCCTGCAGCAACAGGAAATGTGAATTATAATTAATGGATATTTTTGTAACGGTTGATACAATGTTCGTAAGGGAAAATCTTGAAATTACAAACTTTAGAAGCTTTTTTAACATTTCAGATACGCTGCAAGTTGCAAGAAAGTTCTCCTGCAACAGGGTGATCAAATTAAGATACCATATCTGTAGATGAAGAACATGCATGGGAAGGAAAAATGTTTTACTTTATTTTCTAAAAAGTGTATGAGGCCAGTATAAATTGTTCAGTTGTTAAAACCAACATCATGACAGGAATTTCTCATTTATACATCAGTTCCCAAACATATCCAATAATTTACTGTAAATACAAACAAATTCCAAATGAACTGCTACTGAGGTTATGTACTGAAAACATCATTGCTCAGTTCTTTTAAACTTAAAGAGAATGTTTATTGGAGATCATATTTTTTGTCTTTCAGCTTTTTTAGGGTACTCTTGAATATGAACAGTTCCAAGTAATTTCACCTTGACCACACCCCAACAGTTTGTCTGCATCTCATTCGCTGAGTCTAAGATGACAGAGGGCCTATCAGCTCCTAGATCCATCCAATAGGTAAAGAGCTGTCCATCGTTTCCATGGTAAGACATCAACACGCAGTCGGCAGAAGGCCAGCATAAGTTCTTGAGAGAAAAGCAACATTCTCAAGCCATCATAAACTCAGACATCATGGCTGACAAACATATGGAAGGAAGCCCTTTATGCATTTCTTGTTTTGCTCCGGTGTAAATCGCTCTTTATGCACACTGATCAAACATCGGTGAGCCTCATGAGAAACAACAGACTTGAAAGAGAAACAAAAACACTAAAACATTTTTTTATTGAGAATGCTTCCCCTCAAAAGTTTGGAGGCTGCGTTTCCACAACTGTCCTCAGGGGGAGGGGGAGGGGGGCTGTATTGTTGGCATTGACAACAGTAGATAATGGTTATTGATAATGGTAATGAATGAGATTATTATTTCCATGTGTTAGCTGTCTGGGAGATGGGGCGCGATGGAATCATGTCCAGGAGGTACTCTCTCTGGCGGGCGTCCACTGTGGACGAGGTCTTATGGACTGACAGACTGGGGTTCACATAGGCCATGGTCACACCTGCAGAGAGAGGGGAGAGGTCAGTCTCTGACGAGGAGAGTGCACGGAGCATAATACCACACACACACACAAGAGCACGTACAGATGCACAAAACCACACACGTGTAAATAACATTGATCCCAAAGCAGAGAAAACATGGACTAACTCTACTCTAGGGGGAGGTGAGGTGAGCTAGCCATGGAGTCCAAGGAAAAACCCAGCCACCAGAAGGACTGAAGCAGGAAGGAGGAGACAGAGCATTGAGGGGTACAGAGAGAGAATCACAATTGCATAGGTCCCTCCTCCCCTCTGACCTTCTCCTCCAATGGATTTTGAGGTGAAGAAAGAGGATGCAATGAGTATGCAATTGAGATTCTCCCACAGAGAAGTGAGATGCAGAGTCCAAAAACAATCCCTATCCCATTGGCTTAGGAGTAAACATTATGGTGATGACTCCACCTAGGAAGCTCCAGTAGGTTTAGACAAGCTTCGGACATTTTGTTTACACCTGTTTCCCTCAGATCAGCAAACACCCAAAGGGAAGCAACTAGTAAAATGTGCTAGGTGGTGTTTTTGGACTGGGACAAACGTTCAGTGTGTAGAGGTAGAAGCTGTGGGCAGTGTGGTGTGGTGGGTTGGTTGGTTGGGGGCCCAGTCGGTATTAGAGTCTACCTGTGTTGATGTTCTGCTTCCTCCATGCAGTGGCTTGGGCGCTACCTCTGCTGCTGTTCCCACTGGAGCTGCCCTTTGAACCCTGGGCAGCGGGGCGCACATGGGCATGCTTACCTGGCCGGCTGACCAAGGCCGCAGCGGCCACAGCGCTCTGCAGCTGAGAGGAGGAGGAGGAGAAGGAGTGGGACACGCCCCTCACCCCCACCGATGGGATACCGCCACGGGAGAGCTGGCCCTGAGGGCTCTGGGGGAAGGGAGAAAGAAGATATAGAATATTGAGTGACAAGAACAGACCACACAAGCCAAGGGAACCATACTCTCTGTATGTAGGAGAATCTTAGAACCGTCTGTATTAAATTGAATGTGACAGGGCCTGGAGTGGCTCCGGTGGTGATGTGACAGTTTCAGGGAACTGTTGAGAAGTGTCTCACCCCTACCTGTTTGATGTTGGAGTGGTGGCGTGCAATGCTCTGTCCTCTGTTCTGCTGCTGGTGATGGTGATGGTGCTGCAAAGAGGAGACCCTAGCCTGGGCCTGAACCTGCTTCAGCTGCTGGGACATCAGATGCTCCGCCTTCACCGACGGAGAGGAGGAGGAGGAAGGGGTGTGAGAGACAGGGGAGGCGGTCTGCTGGAGGATCCGCTGCTCTATCTCCTGCTCCTGCTGCAGGGCCTTGACGAACGCAGCCTTCAGCCTATTGGTGTGCTCAGCCTTTAGGGCTTTCTTCTGATTGGAGGACATGCAGTCAGCACAGAGTATGGTCCCGCCCTTGGCCTTGTCCTGCCTCCAGCGACAAGTAAAGTCGGTGCTACACTGGATGCAGGTGAAGGGCTCTTTGATGGCAGGCTTGACCGGGGGCAACCCTGTTTTAGCTGAGGAGGACAGAGGATGAGTGGGATTAGACAGAACAGGAGAAAACTGGTTTCAATATGAAGCCTAATGATCAAATACTACTGGAGGAAACCCATCTGACAGTATTGTGCTGTTAGGGTATGACCTCTCCTGGTGAAGTGATATTATTGTGTAATGAAGTGTCTGTGAGTGTAAAATATGTGTTTGTGTAACTTTGATGATGGAATACTGTAATTTAATAGTGTTAATATCAGCAAAATGTTTTGTACCGCTAGTGATGGTTTAGTAGTGATATACAGTGATTATAAGAAGTGTAGCGAGCTTGATAATAACAGTGTAGCGAGTATGATAATAACAGTGTAGCGAGTATGTTAATAACAGTGTAGCGAGTATGTTAATAACAGTGTAGCGAGTATGTTAATAACAGTGTAGCGAGTATGTTAATAACAGTGTAGCGAGTATGTTAATAACAGTGTAGCGAGTATGTTTATAACAGTGTAGTGAGTGTTTATAACAGTGTAGTGAGTGTTTATAACAGTGTAGTGAGTATGGGGTGGGGCAGAGGAAAGGGTTGGGAAACACTGGTATTGGGTCATTTAGAGTTAATACCAGTGTAATAGGTACTGTACCTCTCATCATGGAGTCCAGCAGGTTCTGCACCACGTCCTCCAGGCCCACTAGGTAGATGAACTCGTTGTTGGCTGCCGAGGGCAGGAAGTTGAGCTCTGGGGCGGGAGGCTTGGGAGGAGGAATCTCCAGAAGGGTCTTCTCCAGCTGCTTACGCAGGGCTAGCTTCGCCGCAGCCTGACAGGCAGCAGGAGAGTCGTTCACGTTGACCACAGACACACTGCTGTTTCCAGACTGGGAAGAGATAGAAGAACCCTTCATGTTGGTTGGAGAGGCCTGGGAGAGAGTGGGATGAGGACCGGATGAGAGGGAGAAGGAAGGAGGGAAGGGATAGACAAATAGAGGAGACAAGTGGGGAAAGAAGGTATCCAGGTGAGGTTTGAGGTCAATCATTTAAAAAAACTATTTTTGTTTTACAACAAGACAGATCAGATTAATCAAAACTGTTGTAAATTCAGGTCTATTCTCTAGAGGAAAGTTAGCTAAGCTTGAGCGGTTCAATATACCCAAAGTGTGAATGCAATTGGATTGATCAAATCAAATCTGCAAGTCTCAATTGCACCACTCTATGATCCACTAGCCTAGAGGGGAGAACATCATCTCTACTTGCCATTTTCAATCTATATCAAGTGCAAGGCTGCCTCATGTGCACCACCTGATCGCAACGATAACGTTGAAAACAATCATGCATTTAATCTTTCATCAACCATATCTGTTTTATAATGCACATTCAATGCACTTATCGTCAAATAATAACTACTACTACTACTACTACTACTACCTTCCTATCCAAACTTCTCAAAATTATTGTTAATTGCCAAAAGGATGTAACTAATTATTTAATTTAGTACTTTGGTTCTCCATATTTGTTTTTTTAAATCACTGCTTCTCAGAGTCTGAACCACCCCCCTGGAAAATCCTTTAAAAATACTGTTTTTCATGTGTTTTGTGTCATTTTTGGTCAACTGATGAAACTAACACCGTACAAATTCAAGACTATTTAATCAGTGTTATTTCCTAATACAATCTACACAGGATTTTGTAATCATCAGGTGTTGCATGGGTGTAGTTTTGGCTTGGCTGGTGACATCACCAGGCTCTATAAATTAACAAAGTGGAGGCAGTTCTGGATTTCATGGAGATTTCGGCGCCAGTGCAGGATTTTTTTTTTACGTAGCTGCTGCCCAGTAGTGATGTGACGTTTGGCTCTTTTTAATTACTTAGATCTGTTCAACTCGTTCAGTCAAAATAACAAATATTTAGACTCATTTTATTCAGTAATGCCAAGAGCATGCAGAACCCCCTACTGGCAAACAATTAAGTAAGAACTCGGTATGTTTCATGATTCTACAAGCCTCTCATTCACCATAGGGGCTTATTGTAGCTGTCATTTGTGACAGACTTCTAAAAAAAAAGTGTCCATTTGTGATATCTAAGTATACAAATAAGATTATTTAGTTATAGCTTTGAAAATAGGTCTAATTGTGGCCACAACCAGACTAGATTCTGAACAACTCTTTGCGGAATGTTCTCGGCTTGACAATCGTGAGAGATTAGCACAGTATGCAAGCTGCAGCAGCCATCCAAACGAATCGTTCTTAAGTGTTGAGTAGAGGCATGTGTTTGTTTTGGCTCTACAAAGCTGTGTTCATCGAATAACATTCAATAATCAATTAATTGCATTAACCCTGGTCCTCAAATTCATTATAATGTGGGCACATAAGCTATATAAAAAAATTATATTTGTGTTTGTGGATGAATTTACTTATGCTAGATGCCTTTCATGGTGTTTTAGCACTGAAAACCATTATGCTACGTTTTGCCAATTGAAGAAAATTCAAAAAAGCAGACAAAAACTCTATAAGGACTATAAGGATGCCTGCCGTGTCACTTGAATAGTGTATAATAGCTCATTTCAGGTTACATATCCCTCCCATTAGGTCCCTCCAGGCTGGTGGATTGATCCACACCACAGATAAAAGAGGAAACCCAGATAGTTCACAGGGGGTATAAATCTGAAGAATCTATTTAGAACCCAGTCACCACCAAATATGGTGATGAAGGGAAGTCCATTGGCGGGCAGAGGGAGGGGATGGAGCTAGATGAAACTGGGCCGACATTCTGCTGATTTTCTAATCAATGAAAAATCAGATCTCAATAGTTTTCTGTTCCCAAAAGTACAATATTTTACGAACGAAGTGCACTAAGTTTTGTAGACTTGACGCTTTGCAAAAAAATGGGTGTTTATAAGCAGTGCAAGGCCAAATTGAGTTTTTGCACACGTAAAAAGTAGACGTTCCCTGATGAAAATATGCAATTAAATGCTAAGATGCACCAATGGGATCGAGCTTGCAGGTGCTTGGCTCTGCCCACCTCCTTGCTTGTTCTGCCCACTGTGCTTCATTTGCTCCCATTGGAAAAGACACAGATTAACTATCTTGGGTTAATTCTATAATCTTTGTCCACACTGTGGTTATTGCACCGCTCTGGTGCTCTCCCCCTCACCTCTCATACCAATCCAAGACATTCATAGCCAAATTATTGCTTGAGAAATAGTTTGTTTATTTTTAACCATTTTAATGGAAACCTATTGCAGTAAGCGACTTATTTGTTACCCAGAAATGATTTGTTATCGAGATAAACCTCTGACCCACTTGTGAGATGTTAACCAGCAGGCTGGCATTGTTGACGTTGCCCACCCTGATGAGGCTTGACTGCATGAGGCCTCTCTGGGCCTGAGAGCCGGGTACGTTGGCCCTGGGAGCCAGCAGCAGAGGAGGGGGGCCAGAGCTCCCTGAGCCAGACCCTGACAGCTGCTGTTGCTGCTGCTGCCGGAGAGACTGGATCTGCTGGGGAGACACAGCGATTGGCTACCCGGGACACATGACACATGGGGGACAGGGGAGTGAGTGGACAGAGGAGGAGAAGAGGGACAGGGCAGGGATATAGGGGGCCAACATAGGTCAGACAGAGGACATATAGGAAAGGGCAAGGGACAGTCAACAGAGGACAGAACAATTATAGGGACAAAGCAGTGATATGGGGGGAGTGTGGAGAGAAAGGGAGGGAATGAGAGAGAGAAAAGAGAAAACAGGTCAGCATAGTCTAAGACACAAAACTCTGTCATTTTGAGTATTGATATCAGTAGATTGTGGCGTGTCTTACCTGTGCCCCTCTGACCAGAGGTGGCATGATGATCTGGGAATTGTGGGAGCCATGTTTGGAGGAGATCTGCTGCCCTCCCCTCACCAGAGGAGGTGGAATGACTGTGCCTGAACTCCTACCTGACACCACCTGGGGATAAAATTAAACGATGCAGTAAACAGAAATCTGGTTAAGATGATAAACTTGTGTGTGAATTAAAGCTTGTTTGTGTGAGACAGATGACCGACCTGCTGGGAGCCTTTGCTGGCTGCGATGGATCCCCGGATCAGAGATGGAGGAGCCGCAGAACCCGACAATCCTGAGGGCTGTGGAACAAGACAGAAATGGACAGAATGAGCTGTTTGTCTGTATCAGAGTGTCTGTCAATTTGTAAGTGTAAAGAGGTATGCATCTGGGTGAATGTATTTGTGTTGGCCTGTGTGGCTTTGTCTATATTTGTGTGTGTGGGTTTGTCTGTGTGTGTGTGAGACTGGGATCTGAACTCCAATCTTCCGCTCTGGGAAACCAAATTCCCTCGTGGGCGAGGGAGAAACACTGATTTTAAGTGGCAACCAGGGCTACCTCATCACGATAGAGTGAGTCCAGCTCACCTTGGCTGCATGTGTCCATACCTTCTGCAACACATCCTTCTGTATCTGGCTCTGGCGTAGTTTCTTCAGCAGCACCAGCTTGGCCTCCTCCAACCTCAGCTCCTCCTTCAACTGTTTGATGATGCGATCCCTCTCCTCTGGCCTGCTCTTCTACACAGACAACAGATAAAGACAAGTTAGACCAAAGAGAGAAAGACCGGTACAGCATAAAGAGAGACCAGAGCTTCAATCCACAAAGTGTCTCAGAGGTAGAGCGCTGATCTAGGATCTGTCTGTACGTACGATCTTCTTCACGTACAATATAAAAGTTGAAACTGATCCTAGATCAGCTCTCTTACTCAGAGCCGCTTTGTGGATAAGGGCCCTGGGCCCGGACGAGTTATGAGTGCTGATCTAGGATCAGAAAACCATAGAAAGAGACTGGTATGAGGAATATTATGGGAGGGTGGTATTGCTCTTTCACTAACCATGAGTAGGACTGTGTCCAGCTCCTTGAAGTGGTTCAAACCGTTCATCGGCGGACTGCAGGAGTCATTATCTGATAGGACAATGACATCATCATCATCTGGGGACGGGGGACACGGCTCCCTCTTTATGGCCCTAATCGAAGGAAGAAGAAAGGGGTTGATATTTACATTGAATTTAATCTGAAAAAGGTGGAGAGAGGTGTAGTAACCCATGTTGTCCACAAGATGGTAACAAGAGTACATTCATAATAATATCTTCTATAGTTTCACTTCTCACGAAGTTGCACTTCAACAATAAGAGATATAGGTGGCACCTGGCTAGCCTCTTACAGGTGGCACCTGGCTAGCCTCTTACAGGTGGCACCTGGCTAGCCTCTTTCAGGTGGCACCTGGCTAGCCTCTTTCAGGTGGCACCTGGCTAGCCTCTTACAGGTGGCACCTGGCTAGCCTCTTACAGGTGGCACCTGGCTAGCCTCTTACAGGTGGCACCTGGCTAGCCTCTTACAGGTGGCACCTGGCTAGCCTCTTACAGGTGGCACCTGGCTAGCCTCTTACAGGTGGCACCTGGCTAGCCTCATAGGCTTTATGTTTCTGTATAAGCACTTTGTGACATCTACTGATGTAAAAAGGGTTTTCTAAATGCATTTGATTTGTTAAAGAACGGGGGTCTTTTGGGACCGAGGGAATATATTGAAGAGGGTACAATTTGGATCAGTTCTCTGTTATCTACAGTGTCCAGTATCAGACAACTGTCCTCAGAAATGGCCCCCTTCTTACCAGGAAACATAAAGCTGTGTTGACATGATAAGGAGTAGGAGGAGACTGCATTATAAACTCCTCACACCTAGACTAGCGGTGTCTCTACTGGAAGGCTACCAGTTTATATCTGTTGTATGTTAGATGTGTGTGGGCCAGTGGCTCAACACTAGTCTAACCACATTCTATTTGAGTTTCATTAGCATCAATGAAATGTATTTTTTTGCTGTAAACTTGTATTGATATGAATTACTCAGTTGACAGTGTGACGTAGTCATTTACTAATTCCAGATTGTAAAGACAGATTGTAAATTCTCAAAAGTGGGCATTAATATAATATTTAATGAATAAGGAGGGACAACCAGCCTCCTCCTCAACACCTTGAGTGTCTTCTTCCTCAGGGTTTAGCAGCACCATCACCACTTCCTGTGGATTAATCACTCTTCCAAAGCAGGTCACATGACCCTCCACTCAGGCATCATCACGTGACCCTGCCTCTCACTCTGCCCCCCTCCCCTTGCTGTTCCTTCCACAGTGAAAACCATGGCAACAGCTAGTTGGAACCGGTTTATGACACACAGGCTTCATTTCGTTCAGGGGAGTTAAGGGCTCTCCAGTGATTTCACAGTTTCTCGCGTTTCAAAAATGAAGCAGCACAAAGTACACAGAGAGCTATGCAAACAAAGCTCCACCCCCTTCCCCTCAAAAAATTTACAAAATAATGTTTATCTAATTGATCTCCCCCTTGCCCACACCAAACCGATTTAAAAGACTTCTGTCAGAACCAAATTATAAAATGTTTTGATCATTGGGGGAAACTGATCTGAAGTCAGTTTCAAATGGTATAGAGTAAATGCTACTACTAGTACTAGAGTAAAAGGAGCTGATCTCACATCAGTTTTTAAGAGAATAAATACAGTGTTCTCACCCTCTAGAGGTGCTCATGTCCAGAGCCTGCTCTCCTGTCTGGACCTCCACTTTAATGGTAGCCTTCACCTCCGTTGACGTCATCATGCTGCTGGCCACCTTCGGTTCTGACCGCACAGTCTGGTTCTGCCCATCGAGATGCATCTCACTCTTCACAATGACCTGGTCACCGCAGTCATTCCGCTCAGTCCAGTTCTCTAAGTTCTGTTCTGACTGTTTCGGTGCCTGGTCCTGCTCTTGCTCTTTTGCCGGGTGCGATGGTAACACTAACGGTAATGTTAATCGGGGTAGTTCTGGTTCCGTTGCCTTCTCAGGCTGGACCACAGGCTTGACCAGAGGTTTAACCAGGTCCTGGTCATCCTTCGTTGTTTCAGGTTGTGGTTCTGGTTGTGGTTCATTTGGGCTCTCATGATCCTGGTCCGGAGCTCCAGTCTCGGCCTCGTCTAGTTTGAGCTTTTTGCTGTCAGACTGAGTGGGAGGTGCTTCAGAATCATGGGGTGAGATTTCCCTTCCCAGCGCCCTCTTCTGGCTGCGTGTCTGACGAACAGCCTCCTCAGACATCCCCCTACAAAGATAAGGAGAGAAGAAGACTTGGTCAGCCATTCACTGGAATAGACAAAGCTGACATCAATAGATAGTCAAGCAGAATATAGCCTCTGACTAGGGTGGCTATAGCTGACCTCAAATCAGTTGTAAAGCATAATGTGTATAGACCTTGGACAGGCATCGCTGACCCTGAAGCAGTTACTGAGGACAGAGACAAAACATTAACGCCAGATTCGGTCCCTCTCTATGAAGCTAGGTGGGCAACAGATGTCCTATGGGACAGAATGGAGTAGGAGACTTACAGTACATAGCTAGTTCTCTCTGTCACTGCGACTGATGGCTAAGGGATTGGAACACACATGACCACCTTGGTGCCAGCTACACAGATGCTAGCTGCTCTTAATCCCTGCCTCCCGTACACACACACACACACACACACACACACACACACACACACACACACACACACACACACACACACACACACACACACACACACACACACACACACACACACACACACACACACACACACACACACACACACACACACACACACACACAGAGACAAACAAGGAGTAGAGAGACTTGACCAGACAACACGAGACTGTTCGAGATGCTGCAAGACTAACCACAGTCATACTGACAGACAGATAGTAAAGTGAGGAGTTGTGTTCTGTGTCATACATGCAGTAAACAAACAAATTGAACACTCAGGCCTCTCGTCTGCCCAGTGACGCACGGCAGGAAGCTACGACTTTGGAAAAAAACGACCACATTTACACTTTCACCAGGGGACACTTTTCAGCGATACACACAGCACCCACACATTGCCCCCTCCCCTTTCAATTTCTCAGAATAGTTATGTCCGCGAGTATGCAGAGCACACACACACAGCCGCACTCATTACTGTAGTTGGGCCACTCACACACATCTCATCTGATAAAAGAAACCTGACAAGTTTTTTTTTTTTTACCCATCTGACATCACTAAGGCACATATGACCCTTCCCAGGATTCATTGGGACACACAAAGCACTTTTCCTAAGAACCCGTTTAAACCGGTTGGCAAGTGTGTGTGTGGTTGAGAGTGAGGCTGAAGCAGGTTAACCCTTTGAGGCCCGGAATGAAAACTCCACTCCTACACTGACAGATTATTATTTGAGACGGTTGATTTGATTTAAAAAAAGCTTATGACTCAATTTGGCATAAGGGTCTGCTATACAAATGAATGGAAAGCGGTGTTCGGGGGAAAACGATACTGGACTGACGATACTGTAAAAATCAACAAGTGTGCGGTTAAAACCGCCAAAAACCACATCTCTTTCCACAGGGCCGTGGGGTGAAATAGGAATGCAGCTTGAGCCCCACCCTCTGCAACATCCAATGCCCTGACAACCCCCTGACTTTTCCCACATTTTCTTACAGCCTTATTCTAAAATTGTTTTTGTTCCCCCCACTCAATCTACACACAATGCTCCATAATGACAAACCAAAAACTGGTTTTTGGCAGCGATTACAGCCGAGGCTTCTTGGGTATGACGCTACAAGCTTAAAACACCTGTATTTGGAGAGTTTCTCCCATTCTTCTCTACAGATCCTCTCAAGCTCTGTCCGGTTGGATGGGGAGCGTTGCCTGTGCAGCTTTTTTCAGGTCTCTCCAGAGATGTTCGATCGGGTTCAAGTCCAGACTCTGGCTGGGCCACTCAAGGACATTCAGAGACTTGTCCCGAAGCCACTCCTGCTTTGTCTTGGCTGTGTGCTTAGGGTCATTGTCCTGTTGGAAGGTGAACCTTCGCCCCAGTCGTAGGGCCTGAGAGCTCTGGAGCAGGTTTTCATCAAGCGTCTCTCTGTATTTTGCTCCGTTCACCTTTCCCTCGATCCTGACGAGTCTCCCAGTCCCTGCCGCTGAAAAAAATCCCCACAGCATGATGCTGCCACCACCATGCTTCACCGTAGGGATGGTGCAAGGTTTCCTCCAGAAGTGACACTTGGCATTCAGGCCAAAGATTTTAATCTTGGTTATCAGACTAGAGAATCTTGTTTTATCATGGTCTGGGAGTCCTTTAGATGCCTTTTGGCAAACTCCAAGCAGGCTGTCATGTGCCTTTTACTGAGGAGTGGCATCCGTCTGGCCACTCTACCATAAAGGCCTGATTGGTGGAGTGCTGCAGAGATGGTTGTACTTCTGGAAGGTTCTCCCATCTCCACAGAGGAACTCTGGAGCGCTGTCAGAGTGACCATTGGGTTCTTGGTCACCTCCCCGACCAAAGGCTCTTCTCCCCCTGATTGCTCAGTTTGACCAGGCGGCCAGCTCTAGGATAAGTCTTGGTGGTTCCAAACTTCTTCCATTTAAGAATGATGGAGACCAATGTGTTCTTTGAGACCTTCAATGCTGCAGACATCTTTTAGTACCCTTCCTCAGATCTGCGTCTCAACACAATCCTGTCTCGGAGCTCTACAGACAATTCCTTCGATCTCATGGCTTTGTTTTTGCTCTGACATGGACTGTCAACTGTGGGACCTTACATAGACAGGTGTGTCACTTTCCAAATCATGTCCAATCAATTGAATATACCACTGGTGGACTCCAATCAACTTGTAGAAACATCTCAAGGATGATCAATGGAAACAGGATGCACCTGAGCTAAATTTTCTATCTCTTAGCAAAGGGTCTGAATACTTCAGTAAATAAGGTATTTCTGTTTTTTAATGCATTGGTTTTTGCCTTGTCATTATGGGGTATTGTGTGTAGATTGATAAGGGAAAAATGAATTCAACCCATTTTAGAACAAGGCTGTAAAGTAATAAAACGTGGAATAGGGAAAGAGGTCTGAATTCTTTCCGAATGCACTGAATATACTGTATATATCAAAGAATTGGCGAGAGCACTAGAACAGTCTGCAGCAACCAGCCTCACCCTACTGCAATCTGAAGTCAAATGTCTACTGTTTGCTGATGATCTGATGCTGCTGGGCTCCAGAGTGGGGCAGCGGTCTAAGGCACTGCATCTCAGTGATAGAGGCATCACTACAGACCCTGGTTTGATCCCGGGCTGTATCACAACCGGCGGTGATCGGGAGTCCCATAGGGCGGCGCACAATTGGCCCAGCGTCGAACGGGTTAGGGGAGAGTTTGGCCGGGGTAGGCCGTCATTGTAAAATAAGAGTATGTTTCTTAACTGACTTGCCTAGTTAAATAAATGTAAAACAAATACAAGGAGGGCCTACAGCAGCACCTAGATCTTCTGCACTGTCAGACCTGGACCCTGACAGTAAATCTCACTAAGACAAAAAGAATGGTGTTCCAAAAAAGGTCCAGTTGCCAGGACCCAAAATACAAATTTAATCTAGACACCGTTGCCCTGGAGCACACAAAAAAACTATACACACCTCTGCCTAAACATCAGAGCCACAGGTAACTTCAACAAAGCTGTGAACGATCTGAGAGACAAGGCAAGAAGGACCTACGCCATCAAAAGGAACAGAAAATTCAACATCCCAATTTGGATCTGGCTACAAATACTTGAATCAGTTATAGAACCTATTTCCTTCATGGTTGTGAGGTCTGGGGTCCGCTCACCAACCAAGAATTCACAAAATGGAACAAACACCAAATTGAGACTGCATGCAGAATCCTGCAAAAACATCCTCTGTGTACAACGTAAAACACCAAATAATGCATGCAGCGCAGAATCGGGCCAGTTTGGTGTTAATTATCAAAATCCCGAAAAGAGACGTTAAATTCTACAACCACCTAAAAGGAATCAAGTCCCAAACCTTCCATAACAAAGCCCTCACCTACAGAAAGATTAACCTAGAGAAGAGTCCCCTAAGCCAGCTGGTCCTGGGTCTCTGTTCACAAACAGACCCCACAGATCCCCCAAAGAGCAACACAATTAGAACCAACTAAATCATGAGAAAACAAAAAGATAATAACTTGACACATTGGAAAGAATAAACAAAAATAATGAGCAAACTAGAATGCTATTTGGCCCTAAAGAGAGAGTAAACAGTGGCAGAATACCTGACCATTGTGACTGACCCAAAATTAAGGAAAGCTTTGACAATGTAAAGTCTCAGTGAGCATAGCCTTGCTATTGAGAAAGGCCGCCATAGGCAGACCTGGCTCTCAAGAGAAGACAGGCGGTGCACATTGCACACAAAATGAGATGGAGCTGCACTTCCTAACCTCCTGCCAATGTATGACCATATTAGAGAGACATATTTCCCTCAGATTACACAGATCCACAAAGAATTCGAAAACAAACCCAATTTTGATAAACTCCCATATCTACTGGGTGAAATACCACAGTGTGCCATCACAGCAGCAAGATTTGTGACCTGTTGCCACAAGAAAATGACAACCAGTGAAGAACAAACACCATTGTAAATACAACCCATATTTATGTTTATTTATTTTCCCTTTTGTACTTTAACTATTTGTGCACATCGTTATAACACTGTAAATAGCCATAAAATTACATTTTAAATGTCTCTATTCCTTTGGAACTTTTGTGAGTGAAATGTTTACTGTTCATTTTTTATTATCTATTTCACTTGCCTTGGCAATGTAAACATCTGTTTCCCATGCCATTAAAGCCCTTTGAAATGAATTGATAGGGGGGAGGGGAGATGAAAGAATTAAAAAGAGGGAGGAATGAAAACGCCCAACATACTGATGCATACTCATGTCTGCTGTCACCATGACAACTCTGCACAGAACTCTGTGGGCACTGACTAGGTAGTAAGGCCTACAAGGACCAGCTCACCCTCCCCAAATCCTAAACTCATCTATTAGGGCCGAAAACGCTAAACTGACTTCAGATTGGTGTCTGGAGGAAACGTCATCCTATTCTTACAGTGCAATGTCATGATCTACAGTGTAGTGGATGTTAACCCTATGAGCAGCAGGTCCTAGGGTAGTTCAGCTTTTTAACAGGAAAGGTCAGGATCTAAATGACTTAATGGCTGACATATATCAGGTTACATCTCCATGGCAGCTCACACACACACCTCTAAGGCACCCACACAAAAATCTACCGAGATGACTTGTCTGTGACATTGTCCCTTACGGATATAAGTATTGATAAATCAGTGTTTCCCAAACTCGGTCCTGGGAACCCAAAGGGGTGCATGTTTTGGTTTATGCCCAAGCACTAAACAGCTGATTAAAATAATCAAAACTTGGTTACTTGAATATTTGAACCCCCTTGGGGTCACGAGGACAGAGTTAGGGAAACACTGATAGATCCATCTAGCAGCAAGCTCTCCCTCTTTGCCACACACAGGAAAGGCCTATATTGGCATGATCTGAAAATCTCACCATACTGTACCTCCTCTAATCACTAAAAAGTGTGTGTGTGCCCAGGCAGTATATGTTAAAGGTCGACCGATTAATCGGAATGGCCGATTAATTCGGGTCGATTTCAAGTTTTCAAAACAAATCTGAATTTTTGGACACCGATTTGGACGATTATTTATTCATTTATTTTAGATTTTTTTTTACACCTTTATTTAACTAGGCAAGTCAGTTAAGAACACTTCTTTTCAATGACGGCCTAGGAACGGTGGGTTAACTGCCTTGTTCAGGGGCAGAACGACAGATGTTTACCTTGTCAGCTCGGGATTCAATATTGCAAACTTACAGTTAACTAGTCCAACACTAACCACCTGCTTTACGAGGAGCCTACCTGTTACGCGAATGAAGAAAGAAGCCAAGGTAAGTTGCTAGCTAGCATTAAACTTATCTTATTAAAAAAAACAATCAATCATAATCACTAGTTAACTACACATGGTTGATGATATTACTAGTTTATCTAGCGTGTCCTGCGTTGCATATAATCGATGCGGTGCGCATTCTCGGAAAAAGGACCATCGTTGCTCTAACGTGTACCTAACAATTGACATCAATGCCTTTCTTAAAATCAATACACAGAAGTATATTTTTAAACCTGCATATTTAGCTAAAATAAATCCAGGTTAGCAGGCAATATTAACCAGGTGAAATTCTGTCACTTCTCTTGCGTTCATTGCACGCAGAGTCAGGGTATATGCGATAATAATAAACGTTCTGTTTTCGAAATAATAGTTTCCGGATTCGACCATATTAATGACCAAAGGCTCGTATTTCTGTGTGTTATGCTATAATTAAGTCTGTGATTTGATATTTGATAGAGCAGTCTGACTGAGCCATGGTAGGCAGCAGCAGGCTCGTAAGCATTCATTCAAACATTTTGCCAGCAGCTCTTCGCTATGCTTCAAGCATTGCGCTGTTTATGACTTCAAGCCTATCAACTCCCGAGATTAGGCTGGTGTGACCGATGTGAAATGGCTAGCTAGTTAGCGTTTCAAAAGTCACTCGCTCTGAGACTTGAAGTAGTTGTTCCCCTTGCTCTGCAAGGGCCGCGGCTTTTGTGGGGCGATGGTTAACGTTGCTTCGAGGGTGGCTGTTGTCAATGTGTTCCTAGTTCGAGCCCAGGTAGGAGTGATTAGAGGGACGGAAGCTAAAGTGGGGAGAACAAGTATTTGATACACTGCCGATTTTGCAGGTTTTCCTTCTTACAAAGCATGTAGAGGTCTGTAATTTTTATCATAGGTACACTTCAACTGTGAGAGACGGAATCTTAAACAAAAATCCAGAAAATCACATTGTATGATTTTTAAGTAATTAATTAGCATTTTATTGCATGACATAAGTATTTGATACATCAGAAAAGCAGAACTTAATATTTGGTACAGAAACCTTTGTTTGCAATTACAGAGATCATACGTTTCCTGTAGATCTTGACCAGGTTTGCACACACTGCAGCAGGGATTTTGGCCCACTCCTCCGTACAGACCTACTCCAGATCCTTCAGGTTTCGGGGCTGTCGCTGGGAAATACGGACTTTCAGCTCCCTCCAAAGATTTTCTATTGGGTTCAGGTCTGGAGACTGGCTAGGCCACTCCAGGACCTTGAGATGCTTGTTACGGAGCCACTCCTTAGTTGCCCTGGCTGTGTGTTTCGGGTCGTTGCATTGCTGGAAGACCCAGCCACGACCCATCTTCAATGCTCTTACTAAGAGAAGGAGGCCACGACCCATCTTTTTATTTATATATTATATATATATATATATATATATATATATATATATATATATATATATTAATTAAAAATCCTACAATGTGATTTTCTGGATTTTTTCTTCTTCTATTTTGTCTGTCATAGTTGAAGTGTACCTATGATGAAAATTACAGAACTCTCATCTTTTTAAGTGGGAGAACTTGCACAATTGGTGGCTGACTAAATACTTTTTTGCCCCAATGTATATAGCTTGTGATGTGGTCCTTCTGTGGCTCAGTTGGTAGAGCATGGCGCTTGTAACGCCAGGGTAGTGGGTTCGATTCCCGGGACCACCCATACGTAGAATGTATGCACACATGACTGTAAGTCGCTTTGGATAAAAGCGTCAGCTAAATGGCATATATATGTAACACCTGCCAAAACAGGGCATTACCATGGCACTGGGTGTATGTATACATATCAGCATAGAGACACACCATTCTGACTCTGAATGGGATTTAGCCCAAAAGGAATGTAACCATGACAACAAACTGACAAAAAAGCAAGTAATCTTACCTATGGAATGCTCTCTGTCTCACCAGGAGACAATTTCTAAATGATACCAACTACGATCAACTTCATCACAGACCTTAACCATCTGGAAGTCTACAGCTGGGTCTTTCATACAACAGTCAGACAAAAACACACTATTAGGCCGCTGCACAACCACTACCGGTCAATAGAAACAGTGTCTAAGTCTGCAACCCTCCATATGTTTTCTGTTTTTTCTTTATTGCATATCTTAAGGGTAGGCAACAACACATCTGCCACACTGATCCACAACAAGGGGGCCCCTCAGGGGTGCGTGCTTAGTCCCCTCCTGTTCACCCATGACTGCATGGCCAATTATGACTCCAACACCATCATTAAGTTTGCAGACGACAACGCTGGTAGGCCTGATCACTGACAACAATGAGACAGCCTATTGGGAGGAGGTCAGAGGCCTGGCAGTGTTGTGCCAGGACAACAATCACTCCCTCAACACGATCAAGACAAAGGAGATGATCGTGGACTACAGGAAAAGGAGGGCCATGCACACCCACATTCTCATCAACGGGGCTGTAGTGGAGCAGGTTGAGTGCTTCAAGTTCCGTGGTGTCCACATCACCAACAAACTATCATGGTCCAAACACACCAAGACAGTTGTGAAGAGGGCACAACAATCCCTATTCCCCCTCAGGAGAATGAAAATATTTGGCATGGGTCCACAGATCCTCAAAACATTCTACAGCTGCACCATGGAGAGCATCTTGACTGGTTGCATCAAGGCCTGGTATGGAAACTGCTCTGTCTCCGACCGCAAGACGCTACAGAGGGTAGTGCATACAGCCCAGGACATCACTGGGGCCAAGCTTCCTGCTATCCAGGACCTCTATACCAGGAGGTGTCAGAGGAAGGCCCTAAAGATTGCCAAAGACTCCAGCCACCCTAGTCATAGACTGTTCTCTCTGCTACTTCACGGCAAGCGGTACCGGAGCGCCAAGTCTAGGTCCAAAAGGCTTCTTAACAGCTTCTACCCCCAAGCCATAAGACTACTGAACAGCTAATCTGCTTCTCACCGTTTAATATCTATGCAAAGTCACTTTACCCTAACCTACATATTACCTCAATTACCTTGACTAACCTGTACTCCCGCACATTGACTCAGTAGAAGAGGTCGACCGATTATGATTTTTCAACGCCGAAACCGATTACTGGAGGACCAAAAAAAGCCGATACTGATTAATCAGACAATTTTTTTGTTTGTAATAATGACAATTACAACAATACTGAATGAACACTTATTTTAACTTAATATAATACATCAATAAAATCAATTTAGCCTCAAATAAATAATGAAACATGTTCAATTTTGTTTAAATAATGCAAAAACAAAGTGTTGGAGAAGAAAGTAAAAGTGCAATATGTGCCATGTAAGAAAGCTAACATTTAAGTTCCTTGCTCAGAACATATGAAAGCTGGTGGTTCCTTTTAACATGAGTCTTCAATATTCCCAGGTAAGAAGTTTTAGGTTGTAGTTATTATAGGAATTATATTACTATTTCTCTCTATAACAATTGTATTTCATTAACCTTTGACTATTGGATGTTCTTATAGGCACTTTAGTATTACCAGTGTAACAGTATAGCTTCCGTCGCAATGAGCCATATATTTAGTTTTTCTAAGTGGCTCCCATTTTGGCTGTAGTGTTTTCATGCGCGTGGATGAGAGCGTGTTCTTTGTTTATCTCCGGGAAAGACAGTAACGATTCTCATTCTTAAATTTTATCGTTTAGTTACGTATTAGGGTACCTGAGGTTTGATTATAAACGTTGTTTGACTTGTTTGGATAAGTTTATTGGTAAGGTTTGGGATTCATTTTGTATGCATTTTTAAGGAGGGAAACCGGTGGATTATTGAATGAAGCGCACCAGCTAAACTGAGTTTTGATGGATATAAAGAAGGACTTTATCGAACAAAAGGACCATTTGTGATGTTGCTGGGACCTTTTGGAGTGCCAACAGAAGAAGATCTTCAAAGGTAAGGCATTTATTATATAGCTATTTCTGACTTGTGTGTCGCACCTGCCTGGTTGAAAAATGTTTTTCACGCTTTTGTATGCGGGGTGCTGTCCTCAGATAATCGCATGGTGTGCTTTTGCTGTAAAGCCTTTTTGAAATCTGACACAGGGGCTGGATTAACAAGAAGTTAAGCTTTATTTTGATGCATAATACTTGTATTTTCATTCATGTTAAATATTTATATTTCTGTCATTTGAATTTCACGTGCTACAATTTCACCGGATGTTGGCCAGGTGAGACGCTACCGTCCCACCTGCCCATAAGAAGTTAATAAATGTATTGTATAGTGTGTGTGGCAGGCTTACAATTATGGCAAAACAACATTTGAGAGTGCGCTGACCCTGGTGCTAGAGGGGGTAGGCAGCTGTAGGTTGAATGTTTGAAGGGGTACGAGACTATAAAAAGTTTGGGAACCACTGCTCTAGATCAACGATGGGACTGGCTCAAGCCAAAATAAGGCTCTCCTAAAAACCATGTAATCTTTGAAGATAACAGACACACAGGGGGACTGAGACCCTTCTCAATGCATCAATACATGTCTAATCTGCTCTTTCAGACTAGATTATAGGCCTACATTAAGACAAAACAACATGTGTTAATAACCCTTTGTGCCGCCTAAATAATATGGTCGCATACACATATTTAGCAAATGTTATTGTGGGTGTAGTGAAATGCCTGTGGTCCTAGCTCCAACAGTAATTAGTGTAATTAGTGTGAGTGGCAGATCTTCCAAGGCTTAGCCATCCCTGTGTCTATGTGGAGTCAGGGCCGACGTGTCCTTACACAGAGGAGACAAAAAGCAGGCCTCTCACACCATAGGCTACAAACACCCTGTTAGACACCACTTGTGTTAACCTATGACCCATGGCCTGTTGGACAGGACAGGTGGTAAAAGGTCATAGAAGAGAGAGACAGAAAATGTGTAGTATTTCAATGAGCTGCTTAGATGAGCTTTGACGGGGCTACCTCTCTAGGATACTTGAACTTTCTACACCGATCGCTAGTGGCTGGGTTTTTCAGAACTGTGCAATTCAATGGTTTACTTTGGGCATCCGTTTGTATGCTGCAAACAAACTACAGAGAACTGGTCTAGAATTTGAATTGTTGGCATCAGCGCATTTGCCTAACAAAATTTACATAGGCTAACGGCTATTGAGTTCAGAACCAGTAACACACACACACACACAAATCCACAAGGATAAGTGTTTGTTTAGACAATGTAATGAACGCCTGGGAGTGGGACACAGTAAAGTCAATGCCACTTTGAGCAGGGTTCCAAACACAGGGGTGCCAATGAGTGTAGCCTAGAGTGTCCCCTTGACACAAATAATGTCACCTCCATAACTGTTACAAACGTCAACAACATGGACAGCAGATCTCTCATGTTATTAAAAAATATTACCCATGGCCCTGCCCACTACCTTTAGGCCATCCTGAAGAGACCATATGTAATTGGAACCCTTGCTGTTGTTGAGGAAAGTTTGCATGACCACTTCACTGGTAACGACAGGAGACTGACTACGGAAGACTGACGACAAACAGTCTCCATCATTCAGGATTGCTTTACACAGAAGATAATTCTCTCTTCAGTTTAGGACTACAGGCGCAGCCGCGGGACGATGTTTAGGGTGCTGCAATTTTTTTCCGCAGCACACCTGATTTTTAAGGGGGGGTACTGGAGCATCCCTACTTCCCTCGGCTATGCCAACAGGTGGTTTGTTGGGGCGGCAGGTAGCCTAGTGGTTAGAGCATTGGACATGTAACCGAAAGGTTGCAAGATCAAATCCCGAGCTGAAACATCTGTCGTTCTGCCCCTGAACAAGGCAGTTAAACCACTGTTCCTTGGCCATCATTGAAAGTAAGAATTTGTTGTTAACTGACTGGCCTAGTTAAATAAAGGTCAAATTTACCACTAGGCTACATGACGCCCCTTACATTAAATCACAGGAACAGACATTCTTGGAAATCAACATGAGTGAATTGTTTGGAGCTGTTACTCAACCCTATAAAGTGAATGTTAGGGATGCAATCACAAAGGCCAGAGAAGGGCTTACAAAGACTCTGCTCTGCCACTCTCCATCCAACTCTACATTACTATGCGGCCAGAATTTCTCACCGGCAATGTGAGGACACCTATAAGGTCCTCTTGACTAAGCGCACCCCCAAAGCAACCATGTGACATCACATTGCAAAGAACATCCAAATCTATTGTTCTGATGAACAACTGATTGTCCTGTTCCAGAACCTTTATGTTTCTATTTTTTTGCCACACGAGAAGTCCTAACAGAAACCAGAGTTAGCACTAAATTAGACAGATAGACTTATCATGCAAGCCATTTCCATAGGATAAAATATGACCTTGTTGCATACTACTTGGTTACACATACCTAGGGGTCAGAATTTCCTGTGTCGTGATCTGCCCAGGAAAAACTCAGGACCCAAGGAACCAGCATAGGTACCAGTCACTGACAACTCAACTCACTGATCTCTGTAGCTACATGCAGTACAGCACAAAGTAACAGAGGCTGGCTCAGAAACATTTGCAGGGCACTGCACCAGCCTATACATACCGCTAGGCTGGAGAAAATAGTGTGTAAATGTGTGTGCGTTCAGCTTTAAGAGGAGGAAGACCATGGTCGTCACACAGAAGTAGGAAGATTACCAGGGACTCTTAATCCAATACAGTAGAACCTCCATTAAAAACAATACAAATACCGAAAATGCAAACTCGCCCCTTTAAAGACCAAACACAGCCCATGCTTTATTTTGACCGGCTTTTCGTAAGACCACGGCTAAATGGAGGAAATAGCTGGCATGTTTATAAATCGCACAACCATGAAAATAAACTAGCGAGCTAGCATAATGCCAATTTATCATTAGCACTCGTGCCATCTTAGCTACCTGTCCAGATATTTGTTTGGCAACAAAGTGAAGCACAATACACGCACTTTACGAAACCGTAACTTGGTGCATTTAAATTGCTAGCAAATAATTAGCTTGCTACCTAAACTTTTTTTTAAACAAAAACAACAACAACCAGGTACCCGGACCAACAAGACAATGAAGTCACGTTAGCTGAGGCTAGCTTGCTTTTGGGGTGGGGAGAAGATGGCCAGCGGAAAACTGTAACTCCAACACTGGCCAAATGTCTCAGCTAGCTAGCTAATATATATAAATATATATATAAAATGTATTAACTACATGTTTTAGTAGTTCGTGATTAGCTATCTTCGCATTGGCAAACTACCTGGGTTGTCAAAAGGCTAACGAGCCAAGTGCTGCTCTAAAAATAATTCTAACTCCCAGTCCAACGACAGAACAAACACTCGACAATCCGATTCAGATTGACTGTCTCTGTTCGGTCGACTCAACTCAAAAAATATACTTTCGAAGTGACATTATTAAAATACTAAATATCTTCTGACTATGTGTAGTCATAACAATAAAGTCTGGAGATGCGACTTCTATAAAACGTATGCACCGCCCTTCCCGTTCCCAACCGTAGCTTTTGCTCTGCGGAGAAGTGCTACTTTTCAACAGCCCATCAGCTTCTCTATCGTCACAGATAGGTGGAGGAAGAGGAGCTGGCTCGCGACAAGTCCGAATAAAAGGCTTCCCTCAATCCACTTCCACAAAAAAACTTCGGGACACCTCAATCAACTTACTCGGTCGATTCGACAGCGATCCGTCGACTGCGGGTCGTCCAAGGTATTTAGGATGACAATCAACTCCGATAATTCGATGTTATTTAAAAATCCAGGGGATACCCTCTTTTTTTCTGCCCTCCCCGCTACCGCCTCTGTTGCCAAATAATGCGCTTCTCAACACACATGGAGCCGCGGCGTCACCGCAGTGGGCATGCGCGCTTCAGCACGCCAGGGGGACCAAGTGCACGTCTTCAACCACTGATCACCAAGGGGCAAAGCAGCACAACCATGCCACGGTCCCCGAGGTCTTGTGGTTGCTTCTTGCCTAAAATACAAGTAACAGCTGATCCAGGATCAGGATGATTTTTAGCATAGCGAGGAGGAATAAGGAGAACGGATCCCAGATCAGTTGCCATAGACATGGGTCTGAGGCTGAACCCTATTCACGTGCACAGTGGATATGGTAGATGCCATATATCTCCTTGTCTTTTCATAACAGGTCAGAAGACAATACAGAAGCAAAGTGTATCAACATCAGCAGTATCAATACCATGGTGAATAGCCTACCTTTGGGCATTCATGATTGAGACCCCACACTTGGTAGAATGTTCGATTTCAGTTTTATAATCCAGTTAATCTCAATGAGAAATGACCACAGCTCACCTAACCTGAGTTTTTAAAAAAAATAATGCTCTGTGTGTAAGGGAAGTGTGGAGATGTGGGTTCAAATTGCCTCTACGAACAGATCCAGGATCAGCTTAGCTGACTTTACCCTGCCCCAATGCTAACAATACTGACCTCAGACCAGTGTCAACGTTATACTCCAAGTACTCAGGTTGTGGGTAAGGGGGAGAAGGATGCTCAAAAGAGCAGGGGGAGTGGGGGAGGGATACTCAAAAAAGTGAATGCCCCTTTCAGCTAATTCTTATGCTGTTCTTCCCCAAAGACACATGGTGAAGTTGCCTCATACACTGATCTGAGGTCAGTTTTGTTTCCCCTCCCTACTGTTTAAGGTTAGTCAAGGTAGCCTTATCTTTGGCCCTAAATGACTTCATACATCATCACGCCACACTCATCTCTTCACAGGTTCCCTTGTCTGCTCCTGTCAGAGTAAAGCCCTGTTACTTGTTAATCAGGCAGTGAATGGCTCTGTTTTCGCTTTGCCTGGATGATGTCAGACCTGTCCACTCAACCAGCATTATACGCCCCGATTCCAACACTAAATGTGAGCTTCAGCTACGGTCTTGATCGTTATTTGCTTAGTTAAACCTGGTGTTGTAGCATTAGTATAAAACAAAAGCCTACAGCGCCTTAGGACTAACAGTGAAGACTAGGCTCCTACTATAGAAGACTACTGAAGAGTCAGGTTGCTTCATTGTTCTGGACTACTGCAGTCAGAGCATCTGACTAGTGACCTGTCCATCGCAGACTGAATACCACTCCCTTCACATAGCGTCTGGGTTCCTTTACCATTCTCAGCTCTCTTCTTGGCACTATCAAATCATGACTTTATATCCCATGCACTTGTACGTTTGTAAATGTAATACAATGGAGGTTTTGTGCTTGTGATGTATTTTTGTTCCTGTTATGGTCCCCTTACATTCTCTGACTCAGTCTCCCTGTTTTTTTCTCTCTATTTACAGTAAGCATTGGTGAGAAAACAGACTACATTCCTTATGCATCTTTCATAAAGACGTGAACATATGAATGATCTCTGCTAAATATTCATCAACCACAACACATTGTGGCAATCAACCAATAAGAACCACGTCCTAATTTCAGATTCACACAGCGTTTCTTTTACTGTGGTATGGTCACGGACTGTGGCTTCTCCTCTCCCTGCATGAGGTAATGGCCGCCAGTAACATCATGACAGCTTCAACTTAATCCCCATTAAGTACTGTACAAAGCAGGAAGTAGCCGTCGCAGTCACGATCAGCCCCACTCACTATTTGGCAGGAAGTGCTAGGGCCTCCTCCTTCACATAGCTTTGCTAAGACACCTATTACCTAATAAGCATCAGTGGCTAGTATCACACTCACAGCAGTGCCTTGAAATCTCGCCCCCCCCCTCCCCCTCCCCCCACCCTTTCCCATTCTTTCTCTTTCCAAACTCATCTCTCTTTACACTATCCTTTCACAAAACCATTGGAGGGTAATCATCTGCATTTGTTATATTGAGATGAAGCAGATTGTGGGGTTATTGGTGGTGTTATCCTGCCCTTTCATTGGAGCGTTCTGAGGAGGTAGAAGTGGCCTCTACACTCTGACACGGGTTCAGTATTTTGTCACCTCCCTAAAGTCTAAGATTTAGATCAAGCGTTGGTTAATCTGTTCCTAGACCTGCGTTTAAGGGCAACTTTTACCTCAAGCTAGTCTACCTCAGGCTTCTACACTAGGCACTGCAAATCAGACATAAAGGCAAACATGTGACTAGTCTAGAGGACTGATCTCAGTAACTGTCTCACATACGCTTGAGGTAGAATATGCCTGTAACTACAGATCTAGGATGAGATTATGCCACCACATTCCTAGCCTTTACCATTAGGGGGATTCAAATATCTGACCCTGTATCAGTGGTTAGGGGGAACCCTCTACTGACTTCCTTAATGTCCCTGTGGTAGAACAACTATGGGGTAAATCTTAAGAATCTTTCCTTGATTCCTTAACCTCCTTCTCAGGAGGGGAGGAACCTGTGTTTTGTGAAAGCCATTGAGGCATCAAGGACACTGGGAATCAAGGAAATATTTCATTTAGAATATTAACATGGAAACCTCCATAAAGGTTAAGAATATTAACATTGGTCTCGACAACTATTTTTTTTAGGGAACCTTTGGGTCAAAGTGTAATTCAAACATTGGTCAAGACACTACACAATCAGCCTTTTGGTAGAGCATGGCCCTTGCAACAGCAGGGTTGTGGGTTCGATTCCCACAGGGGACCAGTACAAAAATGTATGCACTCATTACTGTAAGTTGCTCTGGATAAGAGCGTATGCTAAATGACAAAAATCCAATGCAGCGACAATCCCCACACCCATTAACTGCATAATCCCAACAACAAGTTTCATTCAAAGGGAAAACGTCGTCACACATCTTCCCACGTACTGTATATTGAGGGCATAAATGTGCCTTTAAGCATAAACGTGAAAATAAGCATTTTGAGTGTCACATATCAAATTTGTCACATATGTGTGTGTGTTCCATGGGTTGAATAGAGCAGTTAGATGTTATGCATCAGGATCAATGCTCTGGACAAATCAAAGTTGAAGATGATAACGTATTGAGTTGGAATGTTCAGATCAGCATAAAATACAGTTGATGCAAAAGAGAACTTCATATTGTTTCTACAATTATCTTCTTTTTTTTTTAAGTCTTGATGTGTTGAAAGAAATCTTTTATTTAAAAACACAAAACCAGAATTCTAAAATACTGTAATGAGCAGGGTAACCAACCTATTATAACCTTGTAGTACAACGTAGACGTTAAAATAAAAACACAAAACCAGAATTCTAAAACACTGTAATGAGCAGGGTAACCAACCTATTATAACGTTGTAGTATAACGTAGACGTTAAAATAAAAACACAAAACCAGAATTCTAAAACACTGTAATGAGCAGGGTAACCAACCTATTATAACGTTGTAGTATAACGTAGACGTTAAAATAAAAACACAAGGCAGTCGCCGTAGCTCGAGCATTTTGTTTCACAACTGACCAAACCTAGTATTTACATGTTTAAATCATTCATAAGAAACATAAAAATACACATTGGGGAAAAAGGTCACAAAACAGTTATATTTTCTGCCATATCTATACAAAAACATACCTGCAAAAATAAATAGTGAAACCGATATAATATGGTCAAACATGGTATATAAATAGTCAAACTTTACAAAATAGAATAAATGGATTCATTTGTTAAAAATAAAGAGGGAAATATTTGCAAAGCATTCTTGTTTATATGGCTGCTAAAATAAGTCTGCATTGTGATACAATACAATGACAATCAAATATAATTACAGAGTGATTAAGAAGTGTGTTATTCTTGAAAAAGTTGGTGATAGATTTGATAGTTGACAAACCCTTACTCGTTAAACAGTTCTGTAAAATAATACAAGTGTTCTCTGCCATGTCACCAACAGGTTGCTCAAAAATGACTCTGCAGTGCCTCTCTCTGGTTGCACTTGGGAGTTTTCAGGGGGACAATACCTTTTAGATGTCGAAAATACAGGGAGATTTACAAGGTAAATAACAAACGGTGGAACAAAAGGGAAAATATGAGTAGGAATAACATACAGTGCAGTCGGAAAGTATTCAGACCCCTTGACTTTTACCACATTTTGTTAATCACTCGCCTTATTCTAAAATTGATGAAATCGTATCTTTCCCCCTCATTTTTTATTTTTCCTTTATTTTACTAGGCAAGTCAGTTAAGAACAAATTCTTATTTTCAATGACGGCCTAGGAACTGTGGGTTAACTGCCTTGTTCAGGGGCAGAACGGCAGATTCAGTCTCGCAACCTTTCGGTTACTAGCCCAACGCTCTAACCACTAGGCTACCCTGCCGCCCTCATCACAATATCCCATAATGACAAATCAAAAACATTTTTTTCAACTTTTTTTTAAAGCACCTTTGGCAGCGATTACAGCCCTGAGTCTTCTTGGGTATGACGCTACAAGCTTGGCACACCTGTATTTGGGGAGTTTCTCCCATTCTTCTCTGCTGATCCTCTCAAACTCTGTCAGATTGGATAGGGAGCATTGCTACACAGCTATTTTCAGGTCTCTCCAGAGATATTCGATTTAGTTCAAGTATGGGCTCTAGCTGGGCCATTCAAGGACATTCAGACTTGTCCCGAAGCCACTCCTGCGTTGTCTTGTCTGTGTGCTTAGGGTCATTGTCCTGATGGAAGGTGAACCTTCACTCCAGTCGGGGGAGCTGCGCGCACTGAAGCAGGTTTTCATCAAGCGTCTCCCTGTATTTTGCTCCATTCATCTTTGCCTCAAACCTGACTAGTCTTCCAGTCCCTGCCGCTGAAAAACGTCCCCACAGCACGATGATGCTAAAACTACGTTTCACCGTAGGGATGGTGCCAGGTTTCATCCTGACGTGACACTTGGCATTCAGGCCAAAGAGTTAAATCTTGGTTTCATAAGACAAGAGAATCTTGTCTCTCATGGTGTTCGTCTTTTAGATGCCTTTTGGCAAACTCCAAGCGGGCTGTCATGTGCCTTTTACTGAAGAGAGGCTTCCATCTGGCCACTCTACCATAAAGGTGGAGTGATTGGTGGAGTGCTGCAGAGATGGTCGTCCTTCTGGAAGGTTCTCCCATCTCCACAGAGGAACTCTGGGTTCTTGGTCACCTCCCTAACCAAAGCCCTTCTCCCCCTATTGCTCAGTTTGGTCAGGCAGCCAGCTCTAGGAAGAGTCTTGGTGGTTCCAAACTTTTTCCATTTAAGAATGAAGGAGGCCACTGTCTTCTTGGGGACCTTCAATGCTGCATATATTTTTTGGTACCCTTCCCCAGATCTGTGCCGACACAATCCTGTTCCGGAGCTCTACAGACAATTTTGATCTCATGGCTTGGTTTTTGCTCTGACATGCACTGTCAACTGCAGGACCTTATATAAACAGGTGTGTCCCTTTCCAAATCATGTCCAATCAATTGAATTTACAACAGGTGGACTCTAATCAAGTTGATGAAACATTCCAAGGACAATCAATGGAAACAGGACGCACCTGAGCTCAATTTGAAGTCTCAAAGCAAAGGGTTTGCTGAATACTTTCCACAGGCACTGTATCTAGATAAAATGTAGTTTTAGTTTTGTTACCGCCTACTGAAAAAAAAAATGGGTGCAAACATTGCCTCCCAAATTCAACTTGCCATTAAAAATTATTATTGACTTAAAAAAGAAAATGATATTAAAATATTCACCCAATCCAATGTCTTAACTTCCCACTCCAGGACCGTTGTTAGGAGCTTGACAACAATGAAAGTTGGGGGACAAAGTGTAGAACTTTAAACGATGGTTAGGTTCTATCTCAGGTCGCTACAGTGTCACAGAGATGGTCTTCTTTCTTCAACTGGATTATTGTCCTGCCTTGAGTTCGGGGCACAACTCTGTGTGTGAAAACCTTCTATGGTACCTTAGTTGTCAGCCATTCAATGTCAACCATTCATACCGCCAGCTAGACCAAAAAGCTAGCTTCTACTCCAGGTTACTCATCACGTTACATTTCAACTCTATAAAGGTGCATAGTTTCATTATGTGTACGCCCTGCTAATGCAGTGCCCAGTGGCAGTCTCTCTGAGGTAGGTGTAAGCTCAGTTCTCTCTCATCTCACCACCTAAAGATAAACACCTTTTGCGTGTCCCACCACCCTCCCACTAAAAAGGTCCTACCGTTGAAAGAACAAGTTAAAATCTTTAGAATTCTAGATAAAATATGTAGTATTGTTTCAGCATTGGTTAGCTATGCTCGTTGGCATAGTAACTACAATGAAACTGGTCAATACTGAAACAAACCAGCATCCAGGCTGTATGCAGATCAGCGGCATACCAGTCTGCCCCTTCACATCTCTATCCCTCTTCTACCTTTCCCTTCCTTTCTCTCACACTCTCTCTCATGGTGTGGTGGTGCTTAGAGCAGGCTGGCCAGGCTGGTAGAGGGTCCATTCTGGGCCTGGAACTGACCCACTGGAGGAGGTCCATCCGTCCACTGCAACAACACACAGTCTTGTCAGCTCACTGTCTAACACTCATTCCCCTAGCTGGAATGTCTACTTGTTAAATGTCAATTATAAAGTAATTTGTCTGTAAAGTATTTTTCGCTATGTGTCGGACCGCAGGAAGACAAGCTATCGTCATGGTGTCAGCTAATGATGATCCTAATAAAAAAATAATTCCTCTAACTGTGCATGTACTTGTTGTGTATTTTCTGTGTATAAATATTCACCATGGTGCAGTACAAAGATATTGATGGATGACTAACTGATATACTGATTGATCAGTTCTTATCCAAATGAAGTTATGCTTTGGAAGGCTGTGCATGGGTTATAAAGACTGAGTGATTGATGAATCATACACTGATGAGGTTGTGCTCAGGGAGGCTGCAGGCAGCGATGTGGTCCTGCAGGAGCTGCTGGGAGAAGTTCTGGTGCATCTGAGCTGCTTCATGGGCATCTATCGTGTTCCCACATGCCTTGTTCAGATCTACAGGGAGAACAGTCATTTCAGTCAGTACATCTCAAAAACAGACACACACAGACAGGTGTTGCCTTACCCTTGAGCAGAGCAGAGGACCAGAGCTGGACTGACATATCAGGGATCTTGCTGGCCAGCTGCATGGCTGGGACCACCATGTTGTTACTCTCCTGGCGGAAACACAGACAGAACCAAATGCATGGTTCAGATTCAATCACACCTCCTAGCATTGCTCCGAGAAATTATGTGCTTTTGGAAACACTGCAATATGATCCTGGAGAGCCCTGTGATGTGATCTCACCCGGTGGTTCCCCAGCACGTAGAAGATATGCCCCAGTAGGACCAGAGAGCATGCAGTCAGACGATTCAGGTCTTCAGCATTGGACATCTTCAGAGTCTCCCTCAGGAACCGCCTAACGCGACACACAGTCACTAACACGTTTTTGTTAATGTTTCACAGTCGCGCTCTTCAGCTTTCTTTCCAACTGAGCAGGTATTCTAAACGTGTGAAGATATAATTTGTATGTGATGTAATGGAGATGTCCATCAAGAAATAGTTTCTGGTGAGCCATGGTTGAACTTACTTGGCCTCATTATAGCGTCCCTGGAAGAAAGAGAGCAGTCCACGGATGTAGAAGGCTGCTGCTCGCAGACAATGAGAGCTGGAACGGGAGGAGTAGAGGAGTCCATTTAGAATCAAACATCAATCGCAAGATTGCAAAAATACATAGATAAACATACAAACACTTTCTTACCTGACAGGGAAGTTGTGATCAGGATTTATCCTCTCCAACAGGTTATAAAGCTGTTATAACAGAAACAGGGACATATTACGTCAGGTGAAGAACTCACATTCATCACATACAACTACCCTGCTATCCTGAATGCACCCCAGATGCCCTCTGACCTCCTGGTCCCTGTTGCCCTCCCTGATATAGACGCTGGCCAGGTTGGTTACAATGAACGCCCACAGTTCCTGGTGCGTCGTCAGCTGGAAGAGTGAAACACAGATGTATTTCAATTAACACACACATAAATATCAAACTGAGGAGGTTACTAATTTTGCCAATAGATATCTTAGTAGACACACTCACGTCACTCACCCGCAGGGCAGCAGTGAACTGCGCCTCAGCGTTATCCATGCAGTTCACTGAGAGACAGTACAGACCCTGGAACAGACCACAACAGTGACGAGGGAGGTGATCGGCACAACATAGAAAATCATAACAGAACAACTACCTGTCCACTGGAAAGTACAGATATAAGAAATAGAAATCCAAGGCTAGAAAGCTACTCACTAGCAGGGTGTGTAGCTGGGATGCATGGTTGGTGAATAACCTGGGAGACTGTGCACACAGCTGACACACCTGAGAGATCTGAGAACAGGGAAACCATCAGCATGACGAAAATCTATCCGTTTCCATGAATTCATGTGTATGTTAAGCATGTTCCCTACCTCTTGCAATGCAGTGGCCTTGTGACCAGTGACGAGTCGGCACATGATGATGTGCTCCAGCAGAATGACTTGGAATGTGGAGAGGATGGGGCTGGAGTCCAGCACTGGAAAACACATCAATATCATCAACAGCAACAGAAAGTCACTGACAACCACAATACTTCTACAGCTGAAAAATCACTGGGAGATTGAGAGAGGGTGAGGATCACAGAGATCCTTTTAAATGACCTCCATATGTAATTCTATGGTGAGGATTCCATTGACTTACTTTTGAGCTTTTCCAGCTGCATGAGAGCTTTGTCTGTGTATTTCTGGGCCTTCTCCAGGTAGCCTGCTTGCATGGAGTGCATGACTGTCACCTGTTGGAAGAAAAACAAGTAAGTAAAGTCTGTCGTGACAAGAACAATATGACCAATAGAGGTCAAAGGGCACTTGCAGTAGCTGTATCCCACCAGGTAGACGAGGACACACATGTGCTCCTTGGGCAGCCAGTGGAACAGGTCGGCAGGGTTACTGGGTAGGATCTCATCGTCGTGGAGTGTAGAGATGGTCTGGATGCACTGCTGCAGCTGCTTCAGACACGGCTTCACACTCTTCACCTATCAGCCCAAAGATATTTATTACATCGGTTATGTGCCTTTTCAACTGGGATTACATCTGGAATTGTATGATGACTTCATCTCTGCGTGCATATTGCTCCTAAATCTTGCCGTGTTAATTAAGTCCTATTTTATACAGTTGAGGTCAGAAGTTTACATACAAGTTGTAATGACTCCAACCTAAGTGTTTTTCAACCACGTCACAAATTTATTGTTAACAAACTATCGTTTTGGTAAGTCGGTTAGGAAATCTACTTTGCGCATGACAAGTAATTTTTCCAACAATTGTTTACAGACAGATTATTTCACAATTCCAGAAGGCACACTAAATTGACTGTGCCTTTAAACAGCTTGGAAAATTCCAGAAAATGATGTCATGGCTTTAGAAGCTTCTGATAGGCTAATTGACATCATTTGAGTCAGTTGGAGGTGTACCTGTGGATGTATTTCAAGGCCTACCTTCAAACTCGGTGCCTCTTTGCTTGACATCATGGGCAAATCAAAAGAAATCAGCGAAGACCTCAGAAAAAGACCTCCACAAGCTTGGTTTATCCTTGGGAGTAGTTTCAAAATGCCTGAAGGTACCATGTTCATCTGTACAAATAGTAGTTTGCAAGTATAAACACCATGGGACCACGCAGTCATCATACCGCTCAGGAAGGAGACGCGTTCCGTCTCCTAGAGATGAATGTACTTTGGTGCGAAAAGTGATAATCAATCCAAGAATAACAGTAAAGGACCTTGTGAAGATGCTGGAGGAAACAGGTACAAAAGTATCTATATCCACAGTAAAACTAGTCCTATATCGACATAACCTGAAAGGCTGCTCAGCAAGGAAGAAGCCACTGCTCCAAAACCGCCACAAAAAAGCCAAACTACGGTTTGCAACTGTTCATGGGGACAAAGATCATACTTTTTGGAGAAATGTCCTCTGGTCTGATTAAACAAAAATAGAACTGTTTGGCCATAATGACCATCGTTATGTTTGGAGGAAAAAGGGGGAGGCTTGCAAGTCGAAGAACACCATACCAACCGTGAAGCACGGGGATGGCAGCATCATGTTGTGGTGGTGCTTTGCTGCAGGAAGGACTGGTGCACTTCCCAAAATAGATGGCATCATGAACAAGTTAAATGCCGCATGAGGGAGGAAAATAATTTGGATATATTGAAGCAACATCTCAAGACAAGTCAAAGCTTGTTCGCAAATGGGTCTACCAAATGGACAATGACCCCAAGCATACTTCTAAAGTTGTGGCAAAAAGGTTTAAGGACAAACAAAGTCAAGGTATTGGAGTGTCCATCACAAAGTCCTAACCTCAATCCCATAGAAAATATGTGGGAAGAACTGAAAAAGCATGTGCGAGCAAGGAGGCCTACAAACCTGACTCAGTTACACCAGCTCTGTCAGGAGGAAATGGGCCAAAATTCACCCAACTTAAAGTGGAAAGCTTGTGGAAGGCTACCCGAAATGTTTGACCCAAGTTAAACAATGTAAAAGGCAAAGCTACCAAATACTAATTGAGTGTATGCAAACATTTGACCCACTGGGAATGTGATGAAATAAATAAAAGCTTAAATAAATAATTTCACATTCTTAAAATAAAGTGTTGACCTAACTGACCTAAAACATGGAATTTTTACTCGGATTAAATGTCAGGAATTGTGAAAAACTGAGTTTAAATGTATTTGGCTACGGTGTATGTAAACTTCCAACTTCAACTGTACATTTTTAACAGCCCCGTATCTTTTTATTTTGTGACCATGGACCACATAATCAAGACTTCATAAAAACTCAGGCATTATCCCACGTCTGCCAAGTGAGTGAGGTCTACCGTATCTATATTTTACAGTGGCTTGCGAAAGTATTCACCCCCCCTTGGCATTTTTCCTATTTTGTTACCTTACAACCTGGAATAAAAAAAATTTGGGGGGGTTGTAATCATTTGATTTACACAACATGCCTACCACCTTGAAGATGCAATTTTTTGTGTGTGAAACAAACAAGAAATAAAAACAGAAAACTTGAGCGTGCATAACTATTCACCCCCCCAAAGTCAATATTTTGTAGAGCTACCTTTCGCAACAATTACAGCTGCAAGTCTCTTGGGGTATGTCTTTATAAGCTTAGCACATCTAGCCACTGGGATTTTTTCCCATACTTCAAGGCAAAACTGCTCCAACTACTTCAAATTGGATGGGTTCCGCTGGTGTACAGCAATCTTTAAGTCATACCACAGATTCTCAATTGGATTGAGGTCTGGCCATTCCAAGACATTTAAATGTTTCCCCTTAAACCACTCGAGTGTTGCTTTAGCAGTATGCTTAGGGTCATTGTCCTGCTGGAAGGTGAACCTCCATCCCAGTCTCAAATCTCTGGAAGACTGAAACAGGTTTCCTTCAAGAATTTCCCTGTATTTAGCGCCATCCATCATTCCTTTAATTTGTTTTATTTTACCCCCTTTTCTCCCCAATTTTGTGGTATCCAATTGTTAGCAGTTACTATCTTGTCTCATCGCTACAACTTCCGTACTGGTTCGGGAGAGACGAAGGTCGAAAGCCATGTGTCCTCCGAAACACAACCCAACCAAGCCGCACTGCTTCTTAATACAGCATGCATCCAACCCGGAAGCCAGCCGCACCAATGTGTCAGAGGAAACACTGTGCATCCGGCGACCTGGTTAGCGCGCACTGCTCCCGGCCCGCCACAGGAGTTGCTAGTGCGCGATGAGACAAGGATATCCCTACCGGCCAAACCCTCCCTAACCCGGACGACACTAGGCCAATTGTGCGTCGCCCCACGGACATCCCGGTCGCGGCCGGCTGCGACAGAGCCTGGGCGCGAACCCAAAGTCTCTGCGATGCAGTGCCCTAGACCACTGCGCCACCCGAGTGGCTTTTTTCTGGCCCAGCTCTGTGGAGTATACGGTTTAAAGTGGTCCTATGGACAGATACTCCAATCTCCACTGTGGAGCTTTGAAGCTCCTTCAGGGTAATCTTTGGTCTCTTTGTTGCCTCTCTGATTAATGCCCTCCTTGCCTGGTCTGTGAGTTTTGGTTGGCACCCCTCTCTTGGCAGGTTTGTTGTGGTGCCATATTCTTTACATTTTTTAATAATAGATTTAATGGTGCTCCGTGGGATGTTCAAAGTTTCAGATATTTTTATTTAACCCAACCCTGATCTGTACTTCTCCACAACTCTGTCCCTGACCTGTTTGGAGAACTCCATGGTCTTCATGGTGCCCTTTGCTTAGTGGTGTTGCAGACTCTGGGGCCTTTCAGAACAGGTTTATATATACTGAGATGTGACAGATCATGTGACACTAAAATAAAGTCCACCTGTGAGCAATCTAACAAATATGACTTCTGAAGGTAATTGGTTGCACCAGATCTTATTTAGGGGCTTCATAGCAAAGGGGAGGTGAATACATATGCAAAGGGGAGGTGAATACATATGCAAAGGGGAGGTGAATACATATGCAAAGGGGAGGTGAATACATATGCAAAGGGGAGGTGAATACATATGCAAAGGGGAGGTGAATACATATGCAAAGGGGAGGTGAATACATATGCACACACCACTTTTCCATATTTTTTGTTGTTGAATTTTGTGAAACAAGATATTTTATTTCACTTGACCAATTTGGACTGCTTTGTGCATGTCCATCACATGAAACCCAAATCAATTTTAATTACAGGTTGTAATGCAACAAAAGAGGAAAAAAGTCAAGGGGATGAATACTTTTGCAAGGCTCTGTAAATACTGTATGTAGATTGTGTAAATTCCTGTCTATATTCTGTCTACTTCAAGTCAAATTCCGGGTATGTGTAAATGTACTTGGCGTATAAAGGTGATTCTGATTCTGTACCTGTCCAGCGTCCAGGTAGTGTGTGACCTGCAGCACCAGGAAGAACACCCTGAGAGACTCCTTCTGGATGGGGTTTCCCTGCCAGTTCTCCACGATGGTCCCACACAGAGTCAACAGAGGATGCACTTCCCCCAGCTTCCTCTCCATCAGCAGCAGCTTTAGACAAACACACAGGGCGACATTTCACTCTTCTTAAAACCAGCACAATTTTGTCCCTAAAAATATATTTTTCTTTCAAATTATTCAAGTAGGATGCCTCAAACTTCCATTACAATAATGTCTATCCGCTAGTGACTATTAATGCAGGTAAGTAAGTAAACATTGCAAAAATAAGCATTTGTTTCATTTTTTTAGGTGGCCATCAAGACATTCATTAAAAAACAGCAATGGTCTAAGTGGTTTCAGCAGAATTGAATATTGAATTTAGTTAGTTTTATCATTATTCGATTTTAATTCATCGTCATGAGAGAATGTCTTGACATGGTTAGTATATTTCTTAACTTACCATTCCTTTACTCAACAGAAAGAGAGCTCTGTGCAGGAAGAAAGAAAACAAGGATATCAGTAACATTACCTGACCAGACCACAGCACTAGTCCTCAGGGCAGTAAAACAACACCTTGATAAAGTACAGACATTACTAGAACTGTTAAACTGTTTTACTTGTATTGTGTTCTACCATGATACACTACCTGGTATATTCAGAGCCCACTACCCTGGTATACTCTGCCCCTACCCCCAGGAGGTCACAAGCTGACACCAGATCCTTCTCCAGTGTGTGCAGTTGCTGAAGAAAAATAAATAAAAAGGACAAGAAAACTTTTATCCACTATTTAAGACAAGTAAATAATGACCCATATAGATGTAAATTGAGGTGAATAACAGCTAAATACATTTCTGTGAACCTCGACTTCAGAACTGATTTGAATTTTTAAATTTCAGTCATTTTACAGATTGGGTTATCAGGTCCGGTTGTTAGGTTGACTTACCGCCAGTTGGAAAAGCAATCTGCAGTGCCAGTAGGGAGTTTGCTGGGAGATCTGGATGGCCTTCCGCAGCAAGGGCTTTGCCGAATCAACCAGATTCTTCAAAGAAAGACCAGATCAGAGATAATCATCAGTTCATTGACTTAAATAAATAACTTTTACAACAATACTGTATAGGACACTACAAATCAGAAGTGTTTGCTAAACCAACTAACATATCCTAGTTAATCTTACTGTTTCAGAGTTCACTTACATGCAAAAGCAGCTTAATGAGGGAGAAGACAACGCAAGGATTACCGATTAGGCCTATTTTATGATGACATAACAGCCAAAGCCAAAATAATGGAGTATGATATTTTGTCTTACAAAAGGTTGACAAACAAAAATGCTGAGATAAACATGTGAACAGATATGCAAGGCATGTTTACACTGACATTTGATTGAATTCAGGTAATAGTGCAAGGTGAAGGTGGGCCACAGGTTGGAAATGAGAACAATACTACACTTACCTGTTGGCAATACAGTTCTGACAGAAGACTTGCTGCCTCGAATTTGACATCTTCAAACTGAGGGATCTGGTATTACTTGTAAAGGAAATGTATTTTTCTGCATGATAACACTAGCATCAATGAAGAAAAAGAAACGTACGGGGCATGGAGACATGGTAAACATTTGTTCAGGTAGATGCATGCTCTCTCTCTATCACACACACACACACACACACACACACACACACACACACGCGAAAGGATACTTGTTGTGATATGAACCACTATGGGGGGGGACAGAATGCGAAAATTAGTTTCAATATCTGTTTAGTACATGCAATGTTGCATTGTTTGATTGATGTCCCAACAATTATTATAAGCTGACGCGCGATAATTAAATATCCTTACTGATAATCAACCACTCTCGTCCACTTTTCTGATCAACAACACACCCACAGCTTTGCCAAAGCTGCGGCCTTCCTTTTCCCTCCCCTTTAAAACACATCCACGGAGTTTCTGGGGAATGCTTACCGCTTTCTCCAAGTGGCTTCGGGCGAGTTCGGTGTTCTTGGTGTGGTGGTAGAGTACCGAGCCCAGCTGGAGATGAGTTCGGGCCTCGACCCTCTGCGGCGGCTTGAACTGAAACACCGCCTGCAGACAGTGAACGCAGAGACGGATCTTCGGAGGACTTGAGGTGCGAAAATGTTCCGCAAAGCCGAGCAGAGCTAGGTACCAAGATTCCGGGGCCTCTCCGCTTGTCGCCATCTTACTGACAACAAAAACATCAACAGTCGCTATCGCACCACTGCCGTTGTTCAGCGAGTTTGCTCCAGAGCGCTGATCTAGGATCGGTTATGCTCTCTGACTTCTGATTGCTATGGTTAGGTTGGGAAATGGTCAGCTGATCCTGGATCTGCGCGTAGGAGCAAGCGACCCCACGCGATTTCAATGGCAGCGATCACGGAGATCCCTTGCATCTTGGGACATGCAGTTGATTTATTTATCATTTGTAAAAGTGATATAGCTTGACTAAATATGTTTACCTGAGTCCAATATTTGTATATTGTATGGATTATCTTTGACTTCCAGCAGTGAATAGTATTTTAACAGAACTAGAAAAAAAGTATGCGGAACATTTTTATTTTATGAAAGCTCAACCGAGCCGAAACGATTTATTTGAAGGACTTGCGTACATGTTTAACTATTTACAGTATAATAACGTAGCAATCAATTCCAGCAATATCGGCTTCCACGCTGTGACGTTATTTGCGTAATCTCCCCAGTTGGGTTTGATTCATTGGGCGCGTTCGAGCGGATCACTTTTGTCAAGTCTTTGACCATCGTTAGTCACTCTCTTTCAAAGGGATCCAGCTTTTGTCAAATTAACATCAGATTTGACTTTTCATAGCAGGTAAGGAGAATTTACGCATTATGTTAAGGTTAGGACATTAATTTGACAAAAGATGGATCCCTTACCCGTGACACTTGCACCTACATGTCGACTGCATGTACTTTAATGAAAAATAATGTGATCAAAGGTCATGACATTTTGACTGCAAGTTTCTGCAGTTGCTCTTCACCAACTTCATCCTGCAGCCATCACCTGTGTTGTGGGAGGCTCTATTGTCAACCAATCATTATTTGTATTTTTTTTGACCCACAAGAAATACAGTCACCAAATACATGACTGAAACAGGAGCCAGTTCGTGTGTACAGTACATATATACAAATAAAAGTGATTTTTGGGTTAAATGGGTTTCCATCACATTTTCAACTCTGATGATTTACTGATGGTTTTGTCATAAAAACTGTTGTGTTAAATAGCACATGTGCCTACTCTGGGCTTGCCACGTGCACTCTAACCAACAACAGATACAGTGTGTGTAGACTGTGCGGATAGGCTCGTCTACATGATGAGATTATTATGGATACAAGTGATCATGTTTTTATTTGTCAAGCATTGATCATCATGTCATCAGAATAAGACCCTCAATATGTATTGGAAAGCAGCATCAAAATACACACTTTCACCACCCTGCAAAGTTCATCATAAATCATTTAATCTGTTGCCTAATAATATATAATAATAATACAATTGTACCAAAACTTTCTGTTTCGTGGTTAGTATCTAGGTTTCCATTTAATTTGTGACAGATTTTCATGCAATTATTCAAAAATCTGCATAAAAACAATGTGCACATTTTCCCATCAGAGATGTTTCCATCATATTGACCTGTTGACATAGTCCACACAAAAATACATTTTGCTGTTAAATTCTCATGTACCGAAAAAAAACATACAAGTTAAATGGGTTTCCATCGCATTTTCAACTCTACTGATGGTTTTCTCACAAAAAATGTTGGCATTATATAGCGAGTGTGTCCACTCTGGTATTGGCAAGTGTGCGCTAGCCAACAGCGGTATCTGCGCGCTGTTAGCTAGAGCGCACGTATAGCCTACATGATGAAATTATTATGGATAAGAAGCAAGAATATTTGTCAAACAGCAGACAAAACAGCGTCGATCATCATGTCACCAGAATCAGACCCTCAATATTTATTGGAAAAAAGCATTAAACTCATCACCTTGCCTTTTCAGCACCCTGTGAAGTTAGTTCATCATAACTTTATTTCATCTGTAGCCTAATAATAAACTGCATGCTTTATCAAAAAGTCGTGGTGGGAAAAGCATCAAGCTCACCTTGCACTTTCACCACCCTGTTAAATTCTTCATTAATTATTTAATCTGTAGCCTAATAAACTGCATGGTTTCCATAGTCGTGGTGGGATGATCACACAACATATGGTGTCATTCTGCCCCTGAACAAGGCAGTTAACCCACTGTTCCTAGGCCCTCATTGTAAATAACAATGTGTTCTTAACTGACTTGCCTAGTTAAATAAAGGTTAAATTTTAAATAAATTAAAAAATCCAAGTTTACTTCAATATAATGGTTATTATATCAATACTTGCTCATAAAGGTGCTTCTGCCTCCATTCATTTTACTGACACAACAAAAGATTGGTGGCACCTTAATCGGGGAGGATGTGCTCGTGGTAATGGCTAGAGTAGGGTGGCATGGTTTCAAACATATAGAAACCACATTTTTGACTCCGTTCAAGGCAGCAGCTACTCTTCCTGAGGTCCAAACACATTGACATTTATATTACACATAAAACAAAACAGTACTTCATATAACACTGTCACACCACCAGATATCCACAACACAAAATGTATGATTCCACTCACATTATTACGGTGTACGGGTTTCTCTTCACAGTCCATGCTGTTCCATAAGGTGGATTTTTATCTGATTTTTCCTGCTTGCATCAGTTACCTTATGTGGAATAGAGTTCCTTGTAGCCATGACTATATCTATGTAGTACTGTGTGCCTCCCATAGTCTGTTCTGGACAGACTATGTCTGTTCTACCCCCACCCGACATTTATTTAGTCGGTTACCTTACCACTCAAACGTGCCCATTATCAGCAGCACAGCCACTGGGCGGTGGTAAGTGATACATGATCTGTTATTTTGTGAAGTTCCCGGTAATTCTATTCTAAGTTAACACATTAGAAACGTATGTCTAAACGTCTTCTTAAAGCATCTCAGCTATCTGAAAAATAGTTCGCTAGATACCGGTATCTATCTTTGTGTGCTGATGGCTAAGTTGAGCTAGCTAGCTAGGGGTGTAGCTAGCTAGTACGCGTGCTATCTTTAAGCAGGCGGTTGTTATCTGACGTTTGTGTCACCAGCAACACACAGCCCACAACAATAATCATGTTGGAGTAGACTATGTTGGGTCCTTTCTGATTTTGCAATCGTTTAATTGCATTTCAGTCTTGGTCTTCGTCTCTTCGAGTTGAGCTGAGCGTTGCAGACATGGCCTGTCGCAGGATCACACAGGAGACCTTCGATGCGGTGGTCAAGGAAAACATCGATGAGTTCGACATGGACACTGCGGAGGCCTTAAGAGAAGCGGTAGAACAGTTTGAGTCTCAAGGTATACTAACGTTACCTGATTTGATCTGAATCTGACATTGTAGGAGCAACATACACACCTATTGTAACTCAACCGTATGATAGACAATGTATAAGATAAACCCCCTGATCCTGGATGAATCTCCCTTCTCTGTTTTTCCTCCATATTCCCCAGGGGTTGACCTCAGCTGTATAGTGAAAACTGTGCCGACAGCAGGTGATCACCAAACAGAGGAGCATGAGGTCCTTCAGGTTGGTACGGAGTATGTTCTGCGCAGATGACAACACAACATAAGTCATCACCAAGTGCATTACATTTCATTGTACAGGATGCCACCCATCATGCCACAGCTCTGTACCGTTTCTATTTACAGGCCCTTGAATCCCTTCAAATAGCATCTGACAGTAGTATGGCTGCAGATCTGAAACGCTTCACTGAGCAGTGTTCTCTCGGCTTCGCCCAGAGGCACCTGGCAGCCCAGAAAGATGCCTATCCTACAATCATCTCCTGCTGTAGAACGACTCTGGATGAACAGGAGGCTCTGCTGGCCGCACTCTCTGCCCTAGCCGCTCTGACAGATGGCCAGCCAGACCTCCTTGACTCGGAGGGCAAGGATCTCCTTGTGAGCATCCTTGGCATGTACCAGACAGACCCTGCACTGATGTTAGTTGCCATCCGTACGGTCCGCCATTTCTGTTTGAAGCACGAGCAGAACAGGCAGGATTTGGTGAAGGCTGGAGTGCTGCCGTTGCTGACCGGTACCATCAAGCGACACACTGGACGCTCTGATCTGGTCAAAGAGGCCTGTAATGCCCTCCGGTACATGACCTTTGACGATGACATAAGAGTTCCTTTTGGACAGGCTCACGAACACGCCAAGATGATTGTTATGGAACACAATGGGTTGAAAGTTATTGTGGAGGCTGCTAAAGGTAATAGAAATGTCCAAGGGAAGATACTATGAAAGATAATGATATCTTTGAGTATTCAGGATGGTAGGTTCACATGTTTTATTATTGGTGAATCACCTCTTCCATGTTTCTTTTCTCCCTCTCAGCACACCCAGAGAATACCCCTGTCCTCAGTGTGCTGTGTGCTACTCTGTCCAGCCTGGCTGTGAGGAACGAGTTCTGTCAGGACATCTGTGACCTGGGAGGGTTAAAGTTCATGATGACCCTGCTGGCAGACAGTTATGAGTCCCAGGTAAGTTATGCTGACAAAAGTGCCTCAGACCAGCCTTTTTCAAACCTCTCCTTGTGGACCCCCAACCATTCCATGTATTTGAACTATTCCACAACTAGCATATTCAACCTGTCATCAAGTGACTGTTTTTGACAAATGATTTCATTAGTCTTCACTAGAAACCAAATAGAAGCAAGCAACGAAACGGGGAGGAACCTGTCTGAATTGTTTTATTTGTTGTTATTGAACATTTATTTAACTAGACAAGGCAGTTAAGAACAAATACTTACAATGTCGGCCCGGACGACACTGGGTCAATTGGGAGTCCCATAGGGTGGCGCACAATCACAGCCGGATGTGATGCAGCCTGGATTCGAACCAGGTACTGCAATGACGCCTCTGTCTTAGACCACTCCGCCACTCGGGAGACCCCTAATGAATACACCCCAGGTGTGCTAGTTCAGGGTTAAAGCAAAATATGTAAAAGTTTGGGGATCCCAGAGGAGAAACCCCCCCCCCCCCAAAAAAAGACTACTTCAGATGACATTTCTGTCTTTTTTTATTACATGACATTGTTTTGACTTGTGGTTATCTGAATTGCTCACTAACTAGTTCACGTCCCTTCCAGGAGCTCACAAGGCAGGTACTCAGTGCTCTGAGGGCCATTGCAGGAAATGATGATGTGAAGGATGCTGTCACAAATGCCGGTGGAGTACAGCTCATCGTCATCGCCATGAACAGACACATGGGCAATGCTCAGGTGAGCCTTTCATTTCATGCAGTTGACTGACTTTGACAAATTATTTCATAAGTCTTTATTGTTTAAACATGTTATACATTTTTGTGGCTTTTATGTTGTGCCCATCTCTCCTGTCTAGGTGTGTGAGCAGGGCTGTGCTGCTCTCTCTGTCGTTGCTCTGCGCAAACCCAACAACTGCCAAGTCATTATGGAGGAAGGCGGTGCGCTGGCGGCTCTGCTGGCTATGAAGACCCATCCTGATGAGGTCAATGTGCAGGTAATACGAGGATACAAGAAGGAATCAGTTCCCCATGGGCACTACATAGGGTTATAACTGGTGATCAAGCCTTCTTTAGCCTGCCATCTTTATGTAATACCATCTCTCTCTCTTTCTTTGTCTGTCTCTCTGTGTGTGTGTGTTCCCCAGAAACAAGGATGTATGCTGCTGAGGAACCTGGTGGCGCGCATGACTCACTTCAACCAGCCCATCCTGGAGATGGGAGCAGAGGCCCTCATCGCCCAGGCTCTGGCGGCCCACCGGGACTGTGGCGACCTGGCAAAAGCTGCCCTCAGGGACCTTGGCTGCCAGGTAGAGCTCCGAGAGCTGTGGACGGGCAAGAAGGGCAGCCTCACCAGAGATTGACATTAAGGTCTGAAAGGCCCTCGGTCACCCACCCTGGTCTGGAGGATGTACAGGAGGTGCATGCTTTTGTTCCAGCCCAGCTATAACAACCTTGGTTGATTTAATTTACTGCTAATTTGAACAGGACACGTGTCAATTCAAAGCCGTAATAAAAGCTCACACACTCTGCAGCTCTCCAGAACCAGGGTTGGGGACCACTACACTCAGAACACCTGAACACAGTCAATAAAACTGCTAATCCTAGTAAATGGCCTCATCAAGTTTCTGATATGCCTGGGAAGCAGAGTTGTATGAAGGAGTACAGAGGGGGGATAAAGCTGTTGGACTTGTAATGTTTATAAATGTATTATTATTTACTGTAAATATTTTTGTGGTTATTAGTTGTATTTTCACTTTTATAGCCATTTTCTTTCATCAGAATTGAAGTTTTAAATCCTGAAAAGTTTTCGTTTTATTTACCAGGTCTATTATAAAGTCTTGAAGTGTACTTAATTGATTGCAAACATGCTTTCTTGCACTCCGTTCTCTCTGTGCAGCTTCATTGTAATGTGGCTTTTGCCTGTACTCCCAAATTGTTTCTTTGCTGAGTTGGACATTTTAGATTTTAATGTGCATAACATGTTTTTTCCCCCTCCAAACATTCCTTAATAATACTCTGCGGGTGGGTTAAATTAGAAGTTCAAGTAAGTAATTCAATTAATTTAAAATAGAGTACCTTTTTTCAAATATTGACTTCAGTTTGACCCCAACCTTGCAACACTTTTACTCTTAAAGTGTCCATTTTTAAGTCCACCTGTTTGTCTCCTGTTATAGTAGGAAACTATAAATTCTGATACATGCCTTTTCCTCAGAGAGACGGGCACATGAGCAGTGTATTAAAACCAACTGATTCATAATGTCTGCGGTTTTTTTTTTGCTGATCTAAACTAGGTCATCTCTTTGCAGCTGCACAAAATGAATCTAAAACATTATGAAATCTGACGTATGTCTGATTTAGACTGTCCATTGGCTTGAGGGTGTTCTACCCGTGTCTGCATGTATTTGTGTGAGCGAGAGGGGAGAAAGAAAAGTAGACACCGGTACACTGCTGAATGCTCATGCAGTTCAAGTGCAATGATGCATTTGGGAGTGAATTCTAACTTCCATTTAAGTAAAAAATGTAATATGCATTGATGTCAGTTGGAGACGGAGTCAAAATTAATCTTAAATAGATGTTAAGATTCACCTGTTGATGGACTGTGGAAGCATTCGGCAGTGTGCTGGTGTCTGGTTTTCTTTCATGACGTTACCGTTGGCACCCTGCAGCTGAAAGGAACCAAACTGGATGTGGGTACAGTACCGTACCTCTAAATTGTGAGAGTGGCTGAGCTCTGGTGTGTGTATGGGACTCTCTTCTATGTTTGAGTGAACTAAAGGATGTTGTTTACTGAGCTACCATTGGTTAGTGACAAGAAGGGCTGAGTTCTTTAGACTTTTTTTTTATGATACTGTTCTCTCTGCCCTACAATGATAAAAGCTGTAGAACCAGTCTGAGGTGTTGCCCAGCAGTCAGGAACACTGGTCACATTCATGTCGACAAACTGTTTCCCCCACTTTATATGCATATACTGTATTCATGGCTCATCCTATATAAGTATGTTTTTTTTTATTTTCTTGATTATGTGTGCATTTTTATTGCTATGTTTTACTGCACGGTTGGAGCTAGCAACACAAGCATTTCGAGGTACCTGCAAATAACAGAACATCTGTGTACTCACCCAGTAAGCTTTCATTTGAGGGACTAGGATCAGATGAAGATGGATAAAACATGTTATGCATGAACCTCATCTCTATATTGGACAGTGCTCTATAATCCTGGTCCTGGAGAGTTGACATGGTGTGCATAGATGATACATTGATTGATTAACACACCTGCTGTTCAATTTATCGTCTATAAGGGGAACTCACGTTCTGAAAATAGAGACATGGCACTTTGTGTTGCACATTGCAGACAGAACATTAACTTTCAACTCTATATATGTGAGCCCTCTTTTGTTATTTGCATTTTTCGTTGCAAAATTCATAGACTCACAAAAACTCATGATTCCCAACAAAAGCTTTTCGTTTATTACGTTAACGCCCCTCAAACGGACCTATCGAAGCATCCGTCACCTCCCAATGACTTCACTTCCCAGTACCCCACCGCACTCGCCCTTGCAAAGCTTGCTGCGAGTGGTGTCACAGCAGATACCGAACAGCATGGAAGGTGACAGTTACTAAAGTCATAGTTGGAGCAATGAAACAGAAAATAATGTCACAGACAGTGCCTCCGAGATCTGAACACGTTAGCGACACGAAAGTGTTCAACTTTCAAGAGTTTTATATTCAAAACGTGGACACACTTTGAACATTGACGTGACAGATCGCTGTTTAGCTAGCTCGCTAACCCTGCTAGCTAAGTTATTTTGGTGTGCAGAATCAATTCGATAGCCATCGCTAAACTCAAGGACGGCGTAGGGTGGAGACAGGCTGCCAACTGAATATTTAAAGAAAACGTCTGTAAATAATTTTTTTTTAAATAAGGAAACCCGGAAGGATCCACAGGGGGTGCTAGGATATCGACAAGGTAAGATAACAATGCTCGTGTAACTGCTTATTGATAAAATTAACAACCAGTTGAACCAGTGTCGGCATAGAAGGGAACGGGTCTCCTGCTATGACCAGATGCTGTTTCAACATCCAGTAGCTAGCTAGCATTATCTGCAGTGCGTATATATAGGTTAGTTACCCTGGCTAGTCACTAGTTAGATGTCTAGTTTGCTAACATGTAGAGATGACACTCCAGGAATAGAAAAGTTGCCCCTCTTTGTCAACTTCTGGTGCCTTTGTCACTGTGTACAGCCACTTGTCCAATGTCACTGTTATTTTGTCAACACACACATATATATATATATATATATATATATATATATGATGTCATCTGATCTGGAAGAAGATATAAATCCTAGCTAGCTAATCCTTTGCTGCCTAAATATGTCATATGTAAACATTCTGAATATCTAGGTTACATGTACTATATGGTGTTTAACCTGTTGTTATATGCCTATATTCCCATACATTTGGTAGGTGTGTTAGTACAGTAAGTTAGATGCAGATTGAACCCCAGATATGTGATAACAGTGCATTCGGAAAGTATTCAGACTGCTTGACTTTTTCCACATTTTGTTACGTTACAGCCTTATTCTAAAATGGATCAAATCGTTTTTTCCCCCTCATCAATCTACACACAATACCCAATAATGACAAAGCAAAAACAGGTTTAGAATTTGGACTGGGAGTGTCGCTGCGCAGCTATTTTCAGGTCTCTCCAGAAATCTGGATCAAGTCCGGGTTCTGGCTGGGCCACTCAAGGACATTCCAGCGTTGTCTTGGCTGTGTTCTTAAGGTCGTTGTCCTGTTGGAAGGTGAACCTTTACTTCAGTTCGTGGTCCTGAGCACCCTGGAGCAGGTTTTCATCAAGGATCTCTATGTAGTTTGCTCCGTTCATCTTTCCCTCGATCCTGACTAGTCTCCCAATCCCTGCCTCTTAAAAACATTCCCACATCATGATGCTGCCACCACCATGCTTCACCGTAGGGATGATGCCAGGTTTCCTCCAGACGTGACGCTTGGTATTCAGGCCAAAGATTTTAATATTGGTTTCATCAGACCAGATAATCTTGTTTCTCATGGTCTGAGAGTTTTTCCAAGATGGCGTAGCAGTCGGACGTGTGTTTTGTCTTGTCCCGTCCTGTCTAGTGTAAATATAGTTTTCTTCGTTTTTTTTCTGTATATATTTCGTACATATTTTAATCTCACTTTCAAACTAGAGCTGAATATACTCTCCTGCAACCCGCATCACCCAATGTGGTACGGATCTGCTTTTTCTATACTTTACTTTAGAACCGGAACCACCATCAGAAGCTAGCCAGCTAACTAGCTACTAGCTCGTACTCAGTTAGCCATTGCTAGCGGTCTTCTAAGCTAACTAGGACACCAGCGCGACATCAACCCAGAGCATATCAGACTGCTCTTTCTCTACCACATCTCCGGATTCCTACCGCAAGCTCTGAACCTTTACACCGGATCATCGCAACTAGCTAGCTGCAATCCGAGTGGCTACTCCTGGCTAACGTCTCTGTCCCAAAACAAGCTACAGTTAGCCTTGAGCTAAGCCCATCTCCCGACTAGCCGAAGAGGCCCAACAATACCTCTTTTGCCAATTGGCCTGGACCCTTTACTGCCGACATGGAGCCCCGCCGATCCATCACGACTGGTCCGCCGACATAATCGTCCGAGGTGGTTTTAACAGGCTTTTTCGTTGCGACATCGCCAAAGATCCATCTGCTGGCCAAGGCCCGCGAGCTTTCTGAAACGCTGTGTCTCCAGCTCACCCAGCGTACTAGAGCTCCTGTAGCACACTCCTGGGCTACAATTACCCGGGCCCACGACCGGTCTGTCGATATCACCGCAAGAAGAGGAATAAACAGACTCACCCCATCGCGACGTCCCCCAAAGGTTAGCTCTCTAGCCCTCGCTATCTCCCTGCTTGCTAATTCGGCCTGCTAACGGCTAGCTTGTCTAGCCCGGGCCTACGAACTGTTAGCTTGTTAGCACAGGCCTGCTAACCATCTGACTCACTGCATCCCAAACACTCTGAACCCATTTACTTTCTATCTCTCTTTGATTTTTATTTTGTTTATACCTTCCGGAAACCTGCCTCACCCACTGTGATACGGAATCGCTATCACTTTTAATTTTTATTTTATTTTTATGACACACTCAAGAACCTCCAGACGCTAACCAGCTAACTAGCTACAAGCTATTTAGTCATTGTTAGTTAAAAAAAAAAAAAAAAAACCTGGATAACACTCGCCAGCCCAGCTTCCCTGCCCATCCACCGCTGCCCCCTGGACACTGATCTCTTGGCTACATAGCTGACGCACGCTGGACTGTCCATTAATCACGGTACTCCATTCTGCTTGTTTGTTTTATCTGTCGGCCCAGTTGCCTAGTCAACGCCATTTTACCTGCTGTTTGTTGTGCTAGCTGATTAGCCTCGCCTACTGTTTTTAGCTAAATTTCCCAATTCAACACCTGTGATTACTGTATGCCTCGCTGTATGTCTCTCCCAAATGTCAATATGCCTTGTATACTGTTGTTCAGGTTAGTTATCATTGTTTTAGTTCACAATGGAGCCCCTAGATCCACTCTGCATACCCCTGTTACCTCCTTTGTCCCACCCCCCACACATGCGGTGACCTCACCCATTACAACCAGCATGTCCAGAGATACAACCTCTCTCATCATCACCCAGTGCCTGGGCTTACCTCCGCTGTACCCGCACCCCACCATACCCCTGTCTGCGCATTATGCCCTGAATATATTCTACCATGCCCAGAAACCTGCTCCTCTTATCCTCTGCCCCCAACGCTCTAGGCGACCAGTTTTGATAGCCTTTAGCCGCACCCTCATACTACTCCTTCTCTGTTCCTTCTCTGTTCCCCAGGTACCCTCATTTGGGTGATGTGGAGGTAAACCCAGGCCCTGCATGTCCCCAGGTACCCTCATTTGTTGACTGCGGAGTCGCAGTCTACTGCAGAGATAGCCTGCAAAGTAATGTCATACTTTCCAGGTCCATACCCAAACAGTTTGAACTACTAATTTTGAAAATTACTCTCTCCAGAAACAAGTCTCTCACTGTTGCCGCCTGCTACCGACCCCCGTCAGCTCCCAGCTGTGCCCTGGACACCATTTGTGAATTGATCGCCCCCATCTAGCTTCAGAGTTTGTTCTGTTAGGTGACCTAAACTGGGATATGCTTAACACCCCGGCAGTCCTACAATCTAAGCTAGATGCCCTCAATCTCACGCAAATCATCAAGGAACCCACCAGGTACAACCCTAACTCTGTAAACAAGGGCACCCTCATAGACGTCATCCTGACCAACTGGCCCTCCAAATATACCTCCGCTGTCTTCAACCAGGATCTCAGCGATCACTGCCTCATCGCCTGTATCCGCCACGGAGCCGCAGTCAAACGACCACCCCTCATCACTGTCAAACGCTCCCTAAAACACTTCTGTGAGCAGGCCTTTCTAATCGACCTGGCCCGTGTATCCTGGAAGGACATTGACCTCATCCCGTCAGTTGAGGATGCCTGGTCATTCTTTAAAAGTAACTTCCTCACCATTTTGGATAAGCATGCTCCGTTCAAAAAATGCAGAACCAAGAACAGATACAGCCCTTGGTTCACTCCAGACCTGACTGCCCTCGACCAGCACAAAAACATCCTGTGGCGGACTGCAATAGCATCGAATAGCCCCTGTGATATGCAACTGTTCAGGGAAGTCAGGAACCAATACACGCAGTCAGTCAGGAAAGCTAAGGCCAGCTTCTTCAGGCAGAAGTTTGCATCCTGTAGCTCCAACTCCAAAAAGTTCTGGGACACTGTGAAGTCCATGGAGAACAAGAGCACCTCCTCCCAGCTGCCCACTGCACTGAGGCTAGGAAACACGGTCTCCACCGATAAATCCATGATTATCGAAAACTTCAATAAGCACTTCTCAACGGCTGGCCATGCCTTCCGCCTGGCTACTCCAACCTCGGCCAACAGCTCCGCCCCCCGTAGTTCCTCACCCAAGCCTCTCCAGGTTCTCCTTTACCCAAATCCAGATAGCAGATGTTCTGAAAGAGCTGCAAAACCTGGACCCGTACAAATCAGCTGGGCTTGACAATCTGGACCCGCTATTTCTGAAACTATCTGCCGCCATTGTCGCAACCCCTATTACCAGCCTGTTCAACCTCTCTTTCATATCGTCTGAGATCCCCAAGGATTGGAAAGCTGCCGCAGTCATCCCCCTCTTCAAAGGGGAGACACCCTGGACCCAAACTGCTATAGACCTATATCCATCCTGCCCTGCCTATCTAAGGTCTTGAAAGCCAAGTCAACAAACAGGTCACTGACCATCTCGAATCCCACCGTACCTTCTCCGCTGTGCAATCTGGTTTCCGAGCCGGTCACGGGTGCACCTCAGGCCTGATTGGTGGAGAGTTGCAGAGGTGGTTGTCCTTCTGGAAGGTTCTCCCATCTCCACAGAGGAACTCTAGCTATGTCAGAATGACCATCAGGTTCTTGGGCACCTCCCTGACCAAGACCCTTCTCCCCTGATTGCTCAGTTTGGCCGGGCGGCCAGCTCTAGGAAGTCTTGGTGGTTACAAACATCTTCCATTTAAGAATGATGGATGCCACTGTGTTCTTGGGGTCCTTCAATGCTGCAGAAATGTTTTGGTACCCAGATATTTTCCTCAACACAATCTTGTGTCAAAGCTCTACAGACAATCCCTTTGACCTCATGGCTTGGTTTTTGCTCTGACATGCACTGTCAACTGTGGGACCTTATATAGACAGGTGTGTGTCTTTCCAAATCATGTCCAATCAGTTGAATTTACCACTGGACTCCAAGTTGGATGATCAATGGAAACAGGATGCACCTGAGCTCAATTTTGAATCTCAATGAAAGGGTCTGAATACTTAGGTAAATAAGTTCTTTTTTCATATACTTTTGACAAAATGTATAACAACCTGGTTTTGCTTTCTCATTATGGGGTATTGTCTGTGTATATTGATGAGTATTTTTATTTATTTAATTATTTTCAGAATAATGCTGTAAAGTAACAAAATGTGGAAAAGGGGAAGGGGTCTGAATACTTTCTGAATGCACTGTATGTTTCCATTTCTGGGCATTACACGTTAACTTATACAAAACGCTGCCATAGATGTTTCAACTAACTTGCTCTTGGCAATACTGTCTAGGTTCTCAATTCGAGGGGAAACGGTATCTTTTATAAATGTCCGTGTCCAGTTGCAGAAATAACCATGTCCACTCTACAACAACGAACTCAAAGATATTAAATCTATGTTTTGTATGGACAGTGCCTCACTGCCGCGTCATATAGAAACGACTAATTCCTGCAAAGATGCTGGGAAATCCTGGATGTGCGGCAGGTAAGATGGCGAGGACCCTCCTCGTGTGGTACAAAGCATTAGGACTGGGATTTGACAGGGACTTCACGATACCTAGTTGCCGATAGGATATGTATTGCAATTCGATAATGTGATTTGATTGCGATTCAATGTTCCAAACGTATTGCTCACCATATGTCTGCTGCAGAGGGACAAGAGAAAGCCTGGAGATTATGAGTTTTAGGTCTGGGATCAGCTCTTTCTAGTACAGCAGGTCTAGACTAGTTTGGGGAGTAGTCTACTGTACCAACACCTACCATGTAAGTCCAATTAAATGTATATTTTTAAAGGATTACTTAGAAATAATTGACTACAAATACAGTACTCTATTGTGACTTGGTATGTTGATGACATGTAACGTGACAACCCATGAATATGTTCCTCAGGTCTTCTGTTGTCATGACAGAATGCAAACAACAAAGGGAATAAAGTGCACCACATAAAAAATCAAATGAGTTTGGTATTTGGCCACGCTGTAGGGATGCCAATATTAGTTGCCACTGACTACGCGTCTTCCAACAGCCCCCGTTTGTTCTTTCTAGGCTCATCCCTCTATACTGCTATTTTCATCCCTCATTCTCCTCGCTATTCCCAGAAGGCGGTTCAGTCTGGGTTTCAAGAAAGGGTGATTTTGCAGTGTAATGATTAATTGAAAGACCTGTAGGTTGGCCTAGATGTCCTCGACATAGATCATTTAGCTTGCTTTGTTTCTTTTCTCAGAGTAGGATGAGGTGGAGTCCCTCTGGGCATACACAGTTTATTCTGTGTGTCTGACTGCCAATTCCATATTTTAGTTTAGTCACTCCTTTTCTTTTTTATGTGGTGCACTTTGTTGTTTGCGATGTGAACCTGAGAAAAAAACATCAAATAAAAATGTGTGCTGTGATGTGTGTGTGTTGGTACGCCTGCACAATATAAGAGTAGGTGTGAGCTCACTGAGCTGTATTTGGTAGAATTGTCACCAGTATCGAGATACCTTGCCACAATACTTCTGAGTAACAAAACATGAATCAGACTTAATTTCTTGAGGAAAACAATCCAAATGTTGGAAAAAACAGCCTCATGTTATCCCCTCAGTTAATTTTTGTATCATGACGGCCCTAGTGTATGGTGGTGTTCTTCAGTGTCGCCTCTGCCTTGGACAGACACCTTTCACCCAGAAAGCAGCAGCAGCTTTGTGCTATGCCAGTCCAGAGGTGCTTCTGTTGATGAAATGTTGCCCAGTAACTTATTATAGCCCTGAGATGTAGGGCAGACAGACAGAGGGGTAACTCAAGTAGCCTGTTGCTCTCAAATGTCTCTCTCTCTTCATTCTTTCAATGTTAACGCTCAGTCTGGATACAGTGTGGTGGAAACTTTTAAATGTCCTTTACTTTTATTTAGTTGTCATAAACTCCAAGTGAGATCTTTGTCAAAGCAGCCGTGAATGTGTAGAAAACACCACACAGCAACTTTTCTGTTGATGGCTAAATACAGGGCTAACCTAGAACAATGGTTGTGTAAATACAGGGCTAACCTAGAACAATGGTTGTGTAAATACAGGGCTAACCTAGAACAATGGTTGTGTAAATACAGGGCTAACCTAGAACAATGGTTGTGTAAATACAGGGCTAACCTAGAACAATGGTTGTGTAAATACAGGGCTAACCTAGAACAATGGTTGTGTAAATACAGGGCTAACCTAGAACAATGGTTGGGTAAATACAGGGCTAACCTAGAACAATGGTTGTGTAAATACAGGGCTAACCTAGAACAATGGTTGGGTAAATACAGGGCTAACCTAGAACAATGGTTGGGTAAATACAGGGCTAACCTAGAACAATGGTTGGGTAAATACAGGGCTAACCTAGAACAATGGTTGTGTAAATACAGGGCTAACCTAGAACAATGGTTGGGTAAATACAGGGCTAACCTAGAACAATGGTTGGGTAAATACAGGGCTAACCTAGAACAATGGTTGGGTAAATACAGGGCTAACCTAGAACAATGGTTGGGTAAATACAGGGCTAACCTAGAACAATGGTTGGGTAAATACAGGGCTAACCTAGAACAATGGTTGGGTAAATACAGGGCTAACCTAGAACAATGGTTGGGTAAATACAGGGCTAACCTAGAACAATGGTTGTGTAAATACAGGGCTAACCTAGAACAATGGTTGTGTAAATACAGGGCTAACCTAGAACAATGGTTGTGTAAATACAGGGCTAACCTAGAACAATGGTTGGGTAAATACAGGGCTAACCTAGAACAATGGTTGTGTAAATACAGGGCTAACCTAGAACAATGGTTGTGTAAATACAGGGCTAACCTAGAACAATGGTTGTGTAAATACAGGGCTAACCTAGAACAATGGTTGTGTAAATACAGGGCTAACCTAGAACAATGGTTGTGTAAATACAGGGCTAACCTAGAACAATGGTTGTGTAAATACAGGGCTCTCCTAGAACAATGGTTGTGTAAATACAGGGCTCTCCTAGCACAATGGTTGTGTAAATACAGGGCTAGCCTGGACCAATGGTTGTGTAAATACAGGGCTAGCCTAGTACAATGGTTGTGTAAATACAGGGCTAGCCAAGCACAACGGTTGTGTAAATACAGGGCTCGCCTAGCACAACGGTTGTGTAAATACAGGGCTCGCCTAGCACAACGGTTGTGTAAATACAGGGCTCGCCTAGCACAACGGTTGTGTAAATACAGGGCTCGCCTAGCACAACGGTTGTGTAAATACAGGGCTCGCCTAGCACAACGGTTGTGTAAATACAGGGCTCGCCTAGCACAACGGTTGTGTAAATACAGGGCTCGCCTAGCACAACGGTTGTGTAAATACAGGGCTAGCCTAGACCACCAACGGTTGTGTAAATACAGGGCTAGCCTAGACCACCAACGGTTGTGTAAATACAGGGCTAGCCTAGACCACCAACTGTTGTGTAAATACAGGGCTAGCCTAGACCACCAAGGGTTGTGTAAATACAGGGCTAGCCTAGACCACCAAATGTTGTGTAAATACAGGGCTAGCCTAGACCACCAAATGTTGTGTAAATACAGGGCTAGCCTAGACCACCAAATGTTGTGTAAATACAGGGCTAGCCTAGACCACCAAATGTTGTGTAAATACAGGGCTAGCCTAGACCACCAACTGTTGTGTAAATACAGGGCTAGCCTAGACCACCAACTGTTGTGTAAATACAGGGCTAGCCTAGACCACCAAATGTTGTGTAAATACAGGGCTAGCCTAGACCACCAAGGGTTGTGTAAATACAGGGCTAGCCTAGACCACCAAATGTTGTGTAAATACAGGGCTAGCCTAGACCACCAAGGGTTGTGTAAATACAGGGCTAGCCTAGACCACCAAATGTTGTGTAAATACAGGGCTAGCCTAGACCACCAAATGTTGTGTAAATACAGGGCTAGCCTAGACCACCAAGGGTTGTGTAAATACAGGGCTAGCCTAGACCACCAACGGTTGTGTAAGGGTGGAACAGAGAGCTCTCTTTGACAGGGGCATTACTCCTGAAGGCAAAGCCTCTCACAGGGTCTTTATTAATGTGCCCTGATTAGTTAATTCACTAATTGAGCTGTCATCCATAGAGTTTCTACTCTGTTAACCCATTCTTTGTCATGTCAACTGATCTACAGGGATTTGGCATACTGTAGTAAAGATCTGTACAGTGGAGCACTGGGGCATTTGTAATTGTTGTTGTGTGACCTAATTAATTCTAGTGTCTTGTCAGTGTTGCATTTCAGCTGACAAACAGTGGCAATCAGTAGAGAGGTTGCTTGAGACAAGAATCTGCATTGACATGTTCATGTGTTTTCCCTCTCTGTTTGTCCCTTGGGCCTTGCCGTTCCTAGTTTCAGGTAGTTGGCGTTGCCGGTGGCCGGTGTGTATGAGTGTGGCCAGCGGCTGGTGAGCGTCGTAGTCCACGGGGATGGGGAATGGAGTCCAGCAACACCAGGCAACACCACTCACACAAGGAGAGGTGCTGCCACTGCCCTCTGACAGCCAGACAGAGGTAAGCTGTAGTTTAATGTGGTCATTGGCTGGGGCCTGGAGTTTTGCCCCATCTGGTCATGTGATTAGGAAAAACTCAAACTTTGGCTCCATTATTGACCCAACTCTTAATTCCCAGTCCAACTTTTGCAGCTTCCAATAGCTTTCCTTTGTGTGGAGAAAGGTCATGCCTTAACCTGGAAAAGAGAACAAATTATTTTGGACTAAAAACTATTTCTTAATTCAAGACAAACAGTAGGCTTAAACAAAATAACTCAAAGCCATGATATGAGGCTATGCATGGCAAAGATAGCCTATATTCTGTATTGGCTCTATTCTGCTCCTTCTCCCCCCTAGTGGTGTGCAATGTGTTTATCATTTAGAATATAAAGGAACAGCTTGTCTGTTGTTTATAGTCGGTTCACAGCGTTCTAGGAGAGGTTTAATGCCAGTAACAAGAGACTTTTATGTTCAAACAGGGCCACATTCTTCTATCTTGTTTTTCTACTATTGACTTCTTGTCAGTATTTTATTTTATGACTCATCGTCAGGGCTGGTTATCTTTTCTTGTAACACGCACACACAGTTGACACACACTGGCCTATCTCCCAGTCTCTTACTTTTTCCACTTGAGTGTGTTTGTTTATTCTTACATTGGCTGCTGTGCAAGATGTCTCAGGAATGGAGTAAACGAGGACAGAGGAGAGGAGGAGTGGGATGAGCTGAGCCAGTCCATTCAACTGGCCACACAGCCTCCCCCAGTCCTTCCCTCTTTTATTTCTCTATTTTTCCTTCTTTCTATGCCTCGCTCTCTCTCGGCTCTCTCTCGCACTCTGCTCTCTCTCACGTTCTTCACTCTCTCTCGCTCCACTCTCTCTTCACGCTGCTCTATCTCACTCTCTTCGCTCCCTGCTCTCTCTCTCTCTGCTCTCTCTCTCTTCACTCTCTTCTCACTCTGCTCTCTCTTCTCACTCTGCTCTCTCTTCTCACTCTGCTCTCTCTGCTCACTCTCTGCTCTCTCTGCTGACTCTCTGCTCTCGCTGCTCACTCTCTGCTCTCGCTGCTCACTCTCTGCTCTCTCTGCTCACTCTCTGCTCTCGCTGCTCACTCTCTGCTCTCTCTGCTCACGCTGCTCACTCTGCTCTCGCTGCTCACTCTGCTCTCGCTGCTCACTCTGCTCTCGCTGCTCACTCTGCTCTCGCTGCTCACTCTGCTCTCGCTGCTCACTCTGCTCTCGCTGCTCACTCTGCTCTCGCTGCTCACTCTGCTCTCGCTGCTCGCTCTGCTCTCGCTGCTCACTCTGCTCTCGCTGCTCGCTCTCTGCTCTCGCTGCTCGCTCTCTGCTCTCAGTGCTCGCTCTCTGCTCTCGCTGCTCGCTCTCTGATCTGCTGCTCTCTCTGCTCTCGCTGCTCGCTCTCTGCTGCTCAGTGCTCGCTGCTCTGCTCGCTGCTCACTCTGCTCTCGCTGCTCACTCTGCTCTCGCTGCTCACTCTGCTCTCGCTGCTCACTCTGCTCACTCTGCTCACTCTGCTCTCGCTGCTCTCGCTGCTCTCGCTGCTCTCGCTGCTCACTCTGCTCTCGCTGCTCACTCTGCTCTCGCTGCTCGCTCTCTGCTCTCGCTGCTCGCTCTCTGCTCTCTCTCTGCTCTCGCTGCTCGCTCTCTGCTCTCAGTGCTCGCGCTCTGCTCGCTGCTCGCTCTCTGATCTCGCTGCTCACTCTCTGCTCACTCTGCTCTCGCTGCTCACTCTGCTCTCGCTGCTCACTCTGCTCTCGCTGCTCACTCTGCTCACTCTGCTCACTCTGCTCTCGCTGCTCTCGCTGCTCACTCTGCTCTCGCTGCTCACTCTGCTCTCGCTGCTCACTCTGCTCTCGCTGCTCACTCTGCTCTCGCTGCTCACTCTGCTCTCTCTCACTCTGCTCGCTCTCTGCTCTCTGCTCGCTCTCTGCTCTCGCTGCTCGCTCTCTGCTCTCTCTCTGCTCTCCCTGCTCGCTCTCTGCTCTCGCTGCTCGCACTCTGCTCGCTGCTCGCTCTCTGATCTCGCTGCTCACTCTCTGATCTCGCTGCTCACTCTCTGCTCTCTCTGCTCTCTCTCTGCTCTCTCTGCTCTCGCTGCTCACTCTCTGCTCACTCTCTGCTCTCCCTGCTCTCTCTCTCTTCACTCCTCACTCTGCTCTCTCGCTCACTCTCTGCTCTCTCTGCTCACTCTCTGCTCTCGCTGCTCACTCTCTGCTCTCGCTGCTCACACTCTGCTCTCGCTGCTCACTCTCTGCTCTCGCTGCTCACACTCTGCTCTCGCTGCTCACACTCTGCTCTCGCTGCTCACACTCTGCTCTCGCTGCTCTCTCGCTGCTCACACTCTGCTCTCGCTGCTCACTCTGCTCTCGCTGCTCTCTCGCTGCTCACACTCTGCCCACTCTCTGCCCACTCTCTGCCCACTCTCTGCCCACTCTCTGCTCACTCTCTGCTCACTCTCTGCTCACTCTCTGCTCTGTGCTCACTCTCTGCTCTCTCTCTGCTCTCTCTCTGCTCACTCTCTGCTCACTCTCTGCTCTCGCTGCTCACTCTCTGCTCTCGCTGCTCACTCTCTGCTCTCTCTCTTCACTCTCTGCTCTCGCTCTCGCTCACTCTCTGCTCTCGCTCTCGCTCACTCTCTGCTCTCGCTGCTCGCTCTCTGCTCTCGCTGCTCGCTCTCTGCTCTCGCTGCTCGCTCTCTGCTCTCGCTGCTCGCTCTCTGCTCTCGCTGCTCGCTCTCTGCTCTCTCTGCTCTCTCTGCTCTCTCTGCTCACTCTCTGCTCTCTCTGCTCACTCTCTGCTCTCTGCTCACTCTCTGCTCTCGCTGCTCTCTCTGCTCTCGCTGCTCACTCTCTGCTCTCGCTGCTCTCTCTGCTCTCGCTGCTCACTCTCTGCTCACTCTCTGCTCTCGCTGCTCTCGCTGCTCTCTCTCTGCACTCGCTGCTCTCTCTCTGCTCACTCTCTGCTCTCTCTCTGCTCACTCTCTGCTCACTCTCTGCTCACTCTCTGCTCACTCTCTGCTCACTCTCTGCTCTCTCTCTGCTCTCGCTGCTCACTCTCTTGCTCTCTCTGCTCACTCTCTGCTCTCTTGCTCACTCGCTGCTCACTCTGCTCTCGCTGCTCACTCTCTGCTCACTCTGTGCTCACTCTGTGCTCACTCTGTGCTCACTCTGTGCTCACTCTGTGCTCACTCTGTGCTCACTCTGTGCTCACTCTGTGCTCACTCTGTGCTCACTCTCTGCTCACTCTGCTCTCGCTGCTCACTCTCTGCTCTCGCTGCTCACTCTCTGCTCTCGCTGCTCACTCTCTGCTCTCGCTGCTCACTCTCTGCTCTCGCTGCTCACTCTCTGCTCTCGCTGCTCACTCTCTGCTCTCGCTGCTCTCGCTCTCGCTGCTCTCGCTCTCGCTCTCTCTCTGCTCTCTGCTCTCTTTCTGCTCACTCTGCTCACTCCCTTCTCTCTGCTCACTCCCTTCTCTCTGCTCCCTTCACTCTCTGCTCTCTTCACTCTGCTCCCTTCACTCTCTGCTCTCTTCACTCTCTGCTCTCTTCACTCTCTGCTCTCTTCACTCTCTGCTCTCTTCACTCTCTGCTCTCTTCACTCTCTGCTCTCTTCACTCTCTGCTCTCTTCACTCTCTGCTCTCTTCACTCTCTGCTCTCTTCACTCTCTGCTCTCTTCACTCTCTGCTCTCTTCACTCTCTGCTCTCGCTTACTCTCTGCTCTCGCTTACTCTCTGCTCTCGCTTACTCTCTGCTCTCGCTTACTCTCTCTCTACTCTCTGCTCACTCTCTGCTCTCTCTCTTCTCTCTCTGCTCACTCTCTTCACTCTGCTCACTCTCTTCACTCTGCTCACTCTCTTCACTCTGCTCTCTTCACTCTGCTCTTTTCACTCTGCTCTCTCTCGCTCTCTCTCTGCTCTCTCTCTCTCTCTGCTCTCACTCTCTTCACTCGCTCTCTTCGCTCTCTGCTCTCTCGCTCTCTGCTCTCTCGCTCTCTGCTCTCTCGCTCTCTGCTCTCTCGCTCTTGCTCTCTCTCTGCTCTCTCTCTCTGCTCTCGCTCTCTCTCTGCTCTCGCTCTCTCTGCTCCTGCTCTCTCTCTGCTCTCGCTCTCTCTCTGCTCTCTCTCTCTGCTCACTCTGCTCTCTCTCTTCACTCTCTCGCTCGCTCTCTTCACTCGCTCTCTTCACTCCTCTCTCTCTCTGCTCTCTCTCTTCACTCGCTCTCTTCACTCTCTCGCTCTCTTCACTCTCTGTTCTCTGTCTATCTGCTCTCTCTCTCTCACACTGTCTGTCTCTCTCACACTCAGTCTCTCGCTCTCTGCTCTCGCTGCTCACTCACTCTGCTCTCGCTGGCAGATCTTTAGATGGCAAAACGGCATTACCATCAGTCCGATGCTTCAAAGCCTGTGTGGTGAACAAATAGTGTTCCCTTAACCGCTTGCTCCTCTAAGAATAGTCCTGTATGAGAGCTGGGTCGGTCTCTAACCAAGTCTGGGCCCATTTCTAACTTGTTCTGCCTCATGCAAGCCAAGTTTAATAATCTACCGCAACTCAAACAAGGCTTGGCTTAGCTAGGGACATGCTTGGCTTAGCTAGGGACATGCTTGGCTTAGCTAGGGACAGGCTTGGTTTAACTCGGGACAGGCTTGGTTTAACTCGGGACAGGCTTGGTTTAACTCGGGACAGGCTTGGTTTAACTCGGGACAGGCTTGGTTTAACTCGGGACAGGCTTGGTTTAGCTAGGGACAGGCTTGGTTTAGCTAGGGACAGGCTTGGGTTAGCTAGGGACAGGCTTGGGTTAGTTAGGGACAGGCTTGGGTTAGCTAAGGACAGGCTTGGTTTAACTCGGGACATGCTTGGTATTGGCTCGGGTTAGCTCGGGACAGGCTAGGGACAGGCTTGGTTTAACTCTGGACAGGCTTGGATTAGCTCTGGACAGGCTTGGTTTAACTCTGGACAGGCTTGGATTAGCTCGGGACAGGCTTGGATTAGCTCGGGACAGGCTAGGGTTAGCTCGGGACAGGCTTGGTTTAACTCTGGACAGGCTTGGATTAGCTCGGGACAGGCTAGGGTTAGCTCGGGACAGGCTAGGGTTAGCTCGGGACAGGCTAGGGTTTGCTCGGGACTGGCTTGGCTTAGCTAGGGACAGGCTTGGGTTAACTCTGGACAGGCTGTGGAACCACGCCTGGTCTGCTGTCCTGCATGTAGGGACATTAAGTTGGATAACTACATTATGACAGGGAGGAGTGGCTAGCAGGCTTGGAATAACCACATCAAACAGCCTGAAGGTGTTTGGACTTGCTGAGTTATGACATGTGCATTTAAAATGTTAACAATATGCCTGTATTGGATTAGTTTTAGTTTAGAATGAATCTATCAAGGCACTCACAGGCAGGGAAATGTTGTTGATCTCATTAAATCTAAATAAATCTTAATCTTCCTTAAATCTTATTTTTCCACCAACAGTCATATACATTGTTTTGTATGGAAACTCTTACTACTTATTCATAGGCCTACATGAACTACTTATGCATAATGTCTTTGTTTTTGTTAGTAGTTAACAATTGATTGACCCCTTTTGGTCATGTTTGTCCCCTCCTGCTCTCCGTCCATCCATCTGTCTGTGCAGGGTCTAAAGCCCCAGACACGGTCCGTGGTCAACTCTCTCCTCTCAGGGGCCTTAGCTGGAGCCTTGGCCAAAACTGCTGTAGCCCCACTGGACAGAACCAAGATCATCTTCCAAGGTAGGCAGCAACACTTCTCACATGCTTTTGGAATAGTGAGGAATCAGTTATTTTTATTTTCAATGTCATACATTTTTGTCTATTTATTTCCTTCATTGTAGTGTCCTCAGCAAGATTCTCTGCCAAGGTGAGTTGTTTGACCCATGTACTGTGTAAAATTCATTTGATGATGATTCATGATTCACCCAGTGGTGTGAAGTACTTAAGTAAAAATACTTTCAAGTACTACTTAAGTACTTTTTTGGTGTATCTGTACTTTATTTTACTTTGACTACTTTTACTTCACTACATTCCTAAATAAAATATTGTACTTTTTACTCCATACATTTTCCCTCACACCCAAAAGTACTCGTTACATTTTGAATGCTTAGCAGGACAGGAAAATAGTAAAATTCACACACTTATCAACCGAACATTCCTGGTCATCTTACTGCCTCTGATCTGGCAGACTCAACTAACCACACATGCTTCGTGTGTAAATGACGTCTGAATGTTGTTTGGCCGTGGCTTTCCGTAAATAAACAACAACTACAAAATGGTGCCGTCTGGTTTGCTTCATAAAATGAATTTTAAATGATTTTTTACTTTTGATACTTAAGTATATTTTAAACCAATTACTTGTAGACTTGTACTCAAGTATAATTTTACTATTGTTACTTTTACTCAAGTATAATTTTACTATTGTTACTTTTACTCAAGTATAATTTTACTATTGTTACTTTTACTCAAGTATAATTTTACTATTGTTACTTTTACTCAAGTATAATTTTACTATTGTTACTTTTACTCAAGTATAATTTTACTATTGTTACTTTTACTCAAGTATAATTTTACTATTGTTACTTTTACTCAAGTATGACAGTTGGGTACTTTTTCCACCACTGGAAACACCTTTGTGGTGATGGTAATACTGTTGATAATGATGAAGATGATGATGATGATGATGCTGTTGGTCCACCCCCAGGAGGCGTATAGGTTGATCTATCGGACCTACCTGAAGGATGGCTTCCTCAGCCTGTGGAGGGGCAACTCTGCTACCATGGTGCGGGTCATCCCCTACGCTGCCATCCAGTTCTGTGCTCACGAGCAGTACAAGAGACTACTGGGTGGATACTTCGGCTTCCAGGGAAAGTGAGTAACCATGCATATATAAACTAATCTTGTCCAGAGGCTAGGTTCCTGCCTAATAGGGAATAAGATATTCTTAGAGAATCCCTACGTAGAATGCTAAATGTTTTATCCATTCTCCTAGCAAGAAAAGTAGCGAGCGCATTGTGGCACCATCTGCTGACTATTTTAGAGAATTGTGTTCTCAACGGATGTGACACATTTAGTTCCGTAATTTGGAGTATTACTCTTCGGTCACATCTCCAATATTATTTTGAATCTCATCACAAAACCGTACATATAAGTGTCCAGGCAATGTTGTTCTGCACTAATATGGCTGTTGACCGATGTTCAAGCAAGCATCTTAGCCTGATTTATCCTCTCCTTCTGGCAATTGTGTAATTCATAAACAACTTAGCTATTGAAATGCAAGCAGCAGGTGATGAGACCAGTTGCAGAATGCATTACAATACCAAAACATAACAATATTTAACTCAAGTCAACCCTACCAACATGATTGTAATACATTCAGCAATACTATTCATATGAACCCACTGGACCTCCTTAGCACAAATAAACAAGAATATGAAACAAAGTTTGTTCACTTTATTCAAAATGATGAGGATTGTGATTAGTCTCGACAGAACCGCATGTGGTAATCCTGGTCCTGAGGACCCAAAGGGTGCACATTTCCCCCTAGCACTCCACAGCAAATGAAACTATTCAACTTATCAACAAGCAAGGCTTGATATGACTGTTTTTTTACCACTTTCCACTATGTAACACCATTTTCATGTCATTGTATGATGCCAGGATGCCACTTTACAAAATGCATTACTACCCTTCTACCATAGAGAATCAGACAGAGATATAGGCTACATTCTGCCTATTTGGCTTCTTTGCATATTCAAGCTTCTCTCAAAATGCAACAACTTCCTTTTTAAGGCTCTCCTGGAGGATGGTTGGCCACCCTTGGTACCCTATTTAATATTGCAACATTACAATTACAACCAAATACCTTTTATGTCTTCATAAAATTCCCTCCAAGGCTCGAAATTAAGGACTCCCCGTCATCTATGGGACGATTTAAAAAAAAAAATGTCTACAAGTTCAAAACAGACTCCGGGACAGTTCTGGAAAAGCTAAATCCACACAGTTTAGCTCAACAATGCACACGTGGCTGTAGGCTACACACAAGTGTTTCTAAATTCAATTGTCGGGATAATACCATTTTCAAAAGTGTACCGCGTGCTTGAGCGTTTTCATGTAACATCGACAAAGAACAATCCCAGACCGAGCATGCACACTGACTGGTCTCAGTTCCAGGTACAACGCACGCATGCACACTGACTGGTCTCAGTTCCAGGTGCAACGCACGCATGCACACTGACTGGTCTCAGTTCCAGGTGCAACGCACGCATGCACACTGACTGGTCTCAGTTCCAGGTGCAACGCACGCATGCACACTGACTGGTCTCAGTTCCAGGTGCAACGCACGCATGCACACTGACTGGTCTCAGTTCCAGGTGCAACGCACGCATGCACACTGACTGGTCTCAGTTCCAGGTGCAACGCACGCATGCACACTGACTGGTCTCAGTTCCAGGTGCAACGCACGCATGCACACTGACTGGTCTCAGTTCCAGCACACTGACTGGTCTCAGTTCCAGGTGCAACGCACGCATGCACACTGACTGGTCTCAGTTCCAGGTGCAAGTTCCAGGTGCACGCATGCACACTGACTGGTCTCAGTTCCAGGTGCAACGCACGCATGCACACTGACTGGTCTCAGGTTCCAGGTGCAACAGGTGCAACGCACGCATGCACACTGACTGGTCTCAGTTCCAGGTGCAACGCACGCATGCACACTGACTGGTCTCAGTTCCAGGTGCTGACTGGTCTCAGTTCCAGGTGCAACGCATGCACACTGACTGGTCTCAGTTCCAGGTGCAACGCACGCATGCACACTGACTGGTCTCAGTTCCAGGTGCAACGCACGCATGCACACTGACTGGTCTCAGTAACCAGGTGCAACGACGCATGGCCTCAGTAACCAGGTGCAACGCACGCATGCACACTGACTGGTCTCAGTTCCAGGTGCAACGCACGCATGCACACTGACTGGTCTCAGTTCCAGGTGCAACGCACGCATGCACACTGACTGGTCTCAGTTCCAGGTGCAACGCACGCATGCACACTGACTGGTCTCAGTAACCAGGTGCAACGCACGCATGCACACTGACTGGTCTCAGTATCCAGGTGCAACGCACGCATGCACACTGACTGGTCTCAGTAACCAGGTGCAACGCACGCATGCACACTGACTGGTCTCAGTTCCAGGTGCAACGCACGCATGCACACTGACTGGTCTCAGTAACCAGGTGCAACGCACGCATGCACACTGACTGGTCTCAGTAACCAGGTGCAACGCACGCATGCACACTGACTGGTCTCAGTTCCAGGTGCAACGCACGCATGCACACTGACTGGTCTCAGTTCCAGGTGCAGTTCCACACGCATGCACACCTGGTCTCAGTTCCAACTGCACACTGACTGGTCTCAGTTCCAGGTGCGCATGCAGTCACTGGTCTCAGTTCCAGGTGGGCATGCACACTGACTGGTCTCAGTTCAGGTGCAACGCGCGCATGCACACTGACTGGTCTCAGTTTCCACCACTGCGCAGATGGCTATGACTGGTCTGTTCCAGGTGTGCACACTGACTGGTCTCAGTTATACACCACCTTCACACTGTGAGAAAACTGACTGGTCTCAGTTCCAGGTAGGGATGCACACTGACTGGAGTTCCAGGTGCAACGAGGCACACTGACTGGTCTCAGTTCCAGGTGAATGCACACCTGGAACTGAGATCAGTGGGGCATGACAGAAATGCTCATTATACACCACCTTCACACAGTGAAATGACCAGTGAATGATGAGAGAAAGACCACTCACATCCGCACACACCTCCTAGTAAAGGTCTGACTGTAGGTGTAGCCCATCTATCATTGTTGGTGACGTCCATTGCAGATTAATGCTAATCCTATCCTCCTGTGATTAATCAAAGACTCCATCTCCTCCATGTAGCAAGGGTTGTAGCGAGTCAGATCCTCCAGAACCTTCTCAAAGCTGGCTCACACCTGGGGGAGTCGCACGGGAGGGAGATGAACACATTACACCCGTAATCATAGATAAAGGCAGGTTTCCAGTAGAACATTGTGATGTTACAATGTTGAGAAAAGGGTAAATCTGTAATTACTTCGATTGTGGTTGTACTGTCTTTTCAAATGTGTTGGTGGATTTCATATCTACACTGCCAGAAACGAGTAATACTTTGTATATGATAGACATTTAATCATAGGACTGGATGGTTTCGAATACTAATGTAAATTAGCTAGCTAGCTAGTTATTCTACTCAAGGCCTTTTAAAATAGGAAGTCAATGCTGTTGTTTACGGCTAGTGTTAGACAACTTGCTAGGATTTGTAATTACGTTAACTAGGTAGGCCAAAGCAATGTACAGTTGTGGCCAAAAGTTTTGAGAATGATCCAAATATTAATTTTCACAGTCTGCTGCCTCAGTTTGTATATAGTCCAGAATGTTATGAAGAGTGATCAGATGAATTGCAATTAATTGCAAAGTCCCTATTTGCCATGTAAATGAACTGAATCCCCCCAAAAATATTTCCACTGCATTTCAGCCCTGCTGCAAAAGGACCAGTTGACATCATGTCAGTGATTCTCTCATTAACACAGGTGTGAGTGTTGACTTGGACAAGGCTGGGGATCACTCTGTCATGCTGATTGAGTTTGAATAACAGACTGGAAGCTTCAAAAGGAGGGTGGTGCTTGGAATCATTGTTCTTCCTTTGTCAGCCATGGTTACCTGCAAGGAAACACGTGCTGTCATCATTGCTTTGCACAAAAAGGGCTTCACAGGCAAGGATGTTGCTGCCAGTAAGATTGCACCTAAATCAACCATTTATCGGATCGTCAAGAACTTCAAGGAGAGCAGTTAAATTGTTGTGAAGAAGGCTTCAGGGCGCCCAAGAAAGTCCAGCAAGCACCAGGACCATCTCCTAAAGTTGATTCCACTGCGGGATCGGGGCACCACCAGTACAGAGCTTGCTCAGGAATGTCAGCAGGCAGGTGTGAGTACATCTGCGTGCACAGTGAGGTAAAGACTTTTGGAGGATGGCCTGGTGTCAAGAAGGGCAGCAAAGAAGCCACTTCTCTCCAGGAATAACATCAGGGACAGACTGATATTCTACAAAAGGTACAGGGATTGGACTGCTGAGGACTGGGGTAAAGTCATTTTCTCTGATGAATCACCTTTCCGATTGTTTGGGGCATCCGGAAAAAAGCTTGTCCGGAGAAGACAAGGTGAGCACTACCATCAGTCCTGTGTCATGCCAACAGTAAAGCATCCTGAGACTATTCATGTGTGGGGTTGCTTCTCAGCCAAGGGAGTGGGCTCACTCACAATACTGCCTAAGAACACAGCCATGAATAAAGAATGGTACCAACACATCCTCCTAGAGCAACTTCTCCCAACCATCCAGGAACAGTTTGGTGATGAACAACGCCTTTTCCAGCATGATGGAGCACTAATAGGCTGCCATCAGTCAGGATGTGGCCCAGAAGTTCATTTACAGCGTGCCAGGGCAGATTGCAGAGGTCTTGAAAAAGAAGGGACAACACTGCAAATATTGACTCTTTGCATCAACTTCATGCAATTGTCAATAAAAGCCTTTCACTTATGAAATGCTTGTAATTATACTTCAGTATTCCATAGTAACATCTGACAAAAATATCTAAAGACACTGAAGCAGCGAACTTTGTGGAAATTAAGATTTGTGTAATTCTCAAAACTTTTGGCCACGACTGTATAGCCAGATGTAGTCATGAATAGCCAGCTAAATAACTGGCTAGGTAGCTAACGTTATAACTTTTAGGAACTAGACCTAGACGTGTTCGCTGACAGGAAAAACAATTATTGGTAACATCAGCTAACAGGATAGCCTCTTTACTTTGGGAGGCCGGTACACATTGGTGTATCCATTGTGTACAGGTCTCCCAGAGCGAAAAGGCTACTAGCAGGAGCAATGTAATGCTAACATGGTTAACGTTAATTGTTAACTGTGTCACACTGCTGAAGATCACAAGTCTCGAGCTAGCCAGCTAGATACAGTGCATTCGGAAAGTATTAAGACCCCTTCACTTTTTCCCCACATTTTGTTACATTACAGCCTTATTCTAAAATGAATGTTTAAACTTATAATTATCATCAATCTGTACACAATACTCCATAATGACTCCCCCCATTTTGCAAAATATATTAAAAATCAAATACTTATCTTATTTACATAAGTATTCAGAGCCTTGGCTTGAAATTAAGCTCAGGTGCATCCTGTTTCCATTGATCATCCTTGAGATGTTTCAACTTTATTGGATCCCCACCTGTGGTAAATTCAATTGATTGGACATGATTTGGAAAGGCACACACCTGTCTATATAAGGTCCCACAGTTGACAGTTCATGTCAGAGTAAAAACCAAGCCTTGAGGTCGAAGGAATTGTCCGTAGAGCTCCGAGACAGGATTGTGTTGAGGCACATATCTGGGGAAGGGTACCAAAAAATTCTGCACCATTGAAGGTCCCCAAGAATACAGTGGCCTCCATCATTCTTAAATGGAAGAAGTTTGGAACCACCAAGACTCTTCCTTGTCCCGATTGGTGTTTTTAAATCATTGAAGGATTTTGAGGCTATTCCTTGACCTGTCAATCTTTTTAATTAGCTGTTTTATGATTTTGTTATACTCCTGTGATTTCTATGGTTTTTCCTAGATTACTTGTTGTTTGTCATGTTGTCTGTCTAATTGTTAATGACTTGGTGCTGCCTATCTTGACCAGGACGCTCTTGAAAATGAGATTTCAAATCTTAATGAGCCCTTCCTGGTTAAATAAAATAAATACAAATATTTTGGGTTCTGATTGGGTATGACAATTGGACAATTAGACAAAAGCTCATTAGGCATTTATTATGTAAGTTATATTCTTCAAGAATTAATGGGTGGGCGTGTGTAGACCATTTTAAAGTCATAATTAATGACGCAATCACCGATTGACCCTTTTAAAAACTTCAATCGAGTACAGGCTTAACTGAATGATAACCGAGACTGAATATAATAAGACATTTTATTGAATAGTTTTGGTTAGGCCTCGTCTCCGAGCAATGCTCCTCAGAGCCAGATGCTGATGATAGGTTGCCCAAAGCTGGGCAGCAGGCATCGAAACTCCCGTGCTGGGGAAAGGAGTTCCAATGACGAGCCTTAAGATTATTATGTTGGTGGTGGTGGAAGGTTGTTGGAAGACTGTTGCTAAAACAACAAGTTGGAGACACAAGGTAGGAGGAGTATTTATATCTCAACTCAAGAGTCATGCCCATTGGTTGAAAGAAAGGATAATGATTATTCGCGATTGAGCCAACAGGTTAATCAGCAACCGTGGTGGAATTGCCTTGCTCATAGGCTGATGAGTGAGATCAGAAGCGATGTGAATTATGGGTTTACTAGATTAATGAAAAGTGCCTATCCATTTAGACCAGCCGTACTGATTTAACATTCGTAACTAAACTACTTTTCAAAAGTTTGGGCTCACTCAGAAATGTCCTTGTTTTTGAAAGAAATGCCCTTTTTTTGTCCATTAAAATAACATCAAATTGATCAGAAATACAGTGTAGACATTGTTAATGTTGTAAATGACTATTGTAGCTGGAAATGGCTGATTTTGGATGGAATATCTACGTAGGCGTAGAGGCCCATTACCAGCAACCATCACTCCTGTGTTCTAATGGCATGTTGTGTTAGCTAATCCAAGTTTATCATTTTAAAAGGCTAATTGATAATTAGAAAAACCTTTTGCAATTATGTTAGCACAGCTAAAAACTGTTGTTCTGATTTTAAAGAAGCAATAAAACTGGCCTTCTTTAGAATAGTTGAGTATCTATAGCATCTGCATTTGTGGGTTCGATTACAGGCTCAAAATGGCTAGAACAAAGACATTTTCTTTTGAAACTCGTCAGTCTATTCTTTTTCAGTCTATTCTTGAAATGAAGGCTATTCCATGCGAGAAATTGCCAAGAAACTGAAGATCTCGTACAACGCTGGGTTCTACTCCCTTCACAGAACAGCGCAAACTGGCTCTAACCAGAATAGAAAGTGGGAGGCCCCTGTTCACAACTGAGCAAGAGGACAAGGACAGGGTGTTTTGGTGTTTTGCGCATACTATTTAATGAAGCTGCCAGTTGAGGACTTGTGAGGCGTCTAGTGTGTCTAGTTTGAGAAACAAGACACACTAGACGCCTCACAAGTCCTCAACTGGCAGCTTCATTAAATAGTATGCGCAAAACACCAGTATCAACATCAACAGTGAAGAGGTGACTCCGGGATGCTGGCCTTCTAGGCAGAGTTCCTTGGTCCAGGGTCTGTGTTATTTTGCCCATCTTAATCTAGTCTTTTTATTGGCCAGTCTGAGATATGACTTTTTCTTGGCAACTCTGCCTATTGTCTGCAGTTTTTTTCCAGGTTTCTCAAGCCTGGATCAGAGCATAGGTATTCAAAGATATTCAAATCAGGCCCTTATGTATCCTGTGTACTGTGTTCCAGAGCCCTGCCGCCGGTGCCAAGGTTACTGGCGGGTTCTATGGCTGGTACCACAGCTGCCATGCTCACCTACCCTCTGGACATGGTGCGAGCCAGGATGGCTGTCACGCCCAAGGAGATGTAAGACAACTACCCCTACCTCTGAGAACACACACACTCTCACACACAGTACATTCGGAAAGTATTCAGACCCCTTCCCCTTTTCCACATTTTGTTACGTTGCAGGATAATTCTAAAATGTTTAAAATATTTTGTTTTCCTCATCAGTTTACACACAATGCCACATAATGACAAAGCGAAAACAGGTTTTTAGACATTTTCGCACATTTATTAAAAATGACCAACATAAATACCTTTTTTTTACATTAGTATTTAGACCCTTTGCTATGAGAACGAAGAACCTGATGGTCACTCTGACGGAGCTCCAGAGTTCCTCTGTGGATATGGGAGAACCTTCCAGAAGGACAACCATCTCTGCAGCACTCCACCTATCAGGCCTTTATGGTAGAGTGGCCAGACGGAAGCCACTCCTCAGTAAAAGGCACATGACAGCCTGCTTGGAGTTTGCTACAAGGCACCACGCTTTGGCCTGAATGCGTCACGTCTGGAGGAAATCTGGCACCATCCTTACGGTGAAGCATGGTGGTTGCAGCATCATGCTGTGGGGATGTTTTTCAGCGGCAGGGACTCAAATCAAATGTTATTTGTAACATGCGCCGAGTACAACAGGTGTAGACCTTACAGTGAAATGCTTACTTACAAGCCCTTCACTACCAATGCAGTTTTAAGAAACCCCCCCCCAAAAAAAAAATGTAAGACAGAAGATTAACAAATAATTAAAGAGCAGTAGTAAATGACAATGTCTGAGCAATATTCAGGGGGTACTGGTACAGAGTCAATGTGTGTTGAGGTAATTGATGTAATATGTACATGTAAGTAGAGTTATTAAAGTGACTGCATAGATAATAACAGAGAGTAGCAGCAGCGAAGAAGAGGGTGGGGGGGTGTGTAATGTACTGGGCCGTACGCACTACCCTCTATAGTGCCCTGCGGTCGGAGGCCGAGCAGTTGCCATACCAGGCAGGGATGCAACCTTTCAGGATGCTCTTGATGGTGCAGCTGTAATACTATTTGAGCATCTGAGGACCCATGCCAGGGGGAATAGGCGTTGTTGTGCCCTCTTCAGGACAGTCTTGGTGTGCTAGGACCATGTTAGTTTGTTTGTTTGATGTGGTTTGATGTGGTCACCAAGGAACTTGAAGCTCTCAACCTGCTCCACTACAGCCCCGTTGATAAGAATGGGTGCGTGCTCGGTCCTCTTCCTCTAGTCCACAATCATCTCCTTTGTCTTGATCACGTTGAGGGAGAGGTTTTTGTCCTTGCACCACACGGTCAGGTCTCTGACCTCCTCCCTATAGGCTGTCTCATTGTTGTCGGTGATCAGGCCTACTACCATTGTTGTCATCATTAAATGATGGTGTTGGAGTTGTGCCTGGCCGTGCAGTCATGAGTGAACAGGGAGTACAGGAGGGGACTGAGCACTTACCCCTGAGGGGCCCCCGTGTTAAGGATCAGCGTGGCGGATGTGTTGTTACCTACCCTTACCACCTGGTTGGGGGGGGGCATCAGGAAGTCCTAGGTTGCAGAGGGAGGGGTTTAGTCCCAGGGTCCTTAGCTTAGTGATGAGCTTTCAGGGCACTATGGTGTTGAACGCGGAGTTGTGGTCAATGAATAGCATTCTCACATAGGTGTTCCTTTTGTCCAGGTGTGAAAAGGCAGTATGGAGTGGAATAGAGATTGCATCATCTGTGGATCTGTTGGGACGGTATGCAAATTGGAGTGGGTCTAGGGTTTCTGGGATAATGGTGTTGATGTGAGTCATGACCAGCCTTTCAAAGCATTGCTACGGGTTTGTAGTCATTTAGGCAGGTTACCTTAGTGTTTTTTGGCGCAGGGACTATGGTGGTCTGTTTGAAACATGTTGGTATTACAGACTCAGACAGGGAGAGGTTGAAAATGTCAGTTTAGACACTTGCCAGTTGGACAGTCATGCTCGGAGTACACGTCCTGGTAATCCGTCTGGCCCTGCGGCCTTGTGAACGTTGACCTGTTTAAAGGTCTTACTCACATCAGCTGTGGAGAGTGTGATCACACATTCATCTGGAACAGCTGATGCTCATGCATGTTTCAGTGTTACTTGCCTCGAAACGAGCATAGAAGTTATTTAGCTCGTCTGGCAGGTTTGTGTCACTGGGCAGCTCACGGCTGTGCTTCCCTTTTGTAGTCTGTAACAGTTTGTAAGCCCTGCCACATCCAACGAGTTTCGGAGCCGGTGTAGTACGATTCGATCTTAATCCTGTATTGATGCTTTGCCCGTTTGATGACTGGGAGATTTGTCAGGATCGAGAGAAAGATGAACGGAGCAAAGTACAGAGAGATCCTTAGTGAAAACCTGCTCCAGAGCGCTCAGGACCTCAGACCGGGGGGCGAAGGTTTACCTTTGAACAGGACAACAACCCTAAGCACACAGCCAGGACTATGCAGGAGTGATTTCAGGACAACTCTCTGAATGTCCTTGAGTGGCCCAGCCAGAGCCTGGACCTGAACCTGATCGAACATCTCCTGAGACACCTGAAAATAGCTGTGCAGCGATGCTCCCTATCCAACCTGATAGAGCTTGAGAGGATCTGCAGAGAGGAATGTGAGAAACTCCCTAAATACAGGCGTGCCCAGCTTGTAGCGTCAAACCCACAAAAAGACACAAGGCTGTAATCGCTGCCAAATGTATTTCAACACAGTACAGAGTAAAGGATCTGAATACTTATGTAAATGTGATATTTCAGTTTTTTTAATTTGAATAGATTTACAAAAGATTCTAAACCTGTTTTTGCTTTGTCATTATGGGATATGGTGTGTAGATTGATGAGTGGGAAAAATGATTTAATCCATTTTAGAATAAGGTTGAAATGTAACAAAATGTGGAAGAAGTCAAGGGGTCTGAATACTTTCCGAATGCACTGTATACACACACACACACACACACAGACTGTTTGTGGTGCTGCGAATAACTCGCACTTTACATTCCATCTCTCTTCTCCCCTCAGGTACAGTAACATAATCCATGTGTTTGTGCGTATCTCTCGTGAGGAGGGTTTGAAGACACTGTATCGTGGTTTCACCCCCACCATACTGGGTGTGGTGCCCTACGCTGGGCTCAGCTTCTTCACCTACGAGACTCTCAAGAAAATGCATGCAGGTACTGCAGTGTCTCAGCTGTCGTGTCTGTTTCTCTGTCTAGTCTGTCTCTCTGTCTATTGTCTATCTCTCCGTGAGTCTCTATCTAATCTGTCTAGTCTGTCTCTGTCTAGTCTGTGTCCAGTCTATATAATCTGTCTCGTCTGCCTTTGTCCAGTCTGTCTCTCTCTGTCTAGTCTGTATATAATCTGCCAAGTCTGTCTCTCTGTCTATTGTCTATCTCTCTGTCTAGTCTCTATCTAATCTGTCTAGTCTGTCTATTGTCTGTCTCTCTGTCTATTCTCTGTCCAGTCTATATAATCTGTCTAGTCTGCCTCTGTCCAGTATGTCTCTCTATGTCTGGTCTGTGTCTAGTCTGTCTGTGTCTAGTCTGTCTGTGTCTAGTCTGTCTGTGTCTAGTCTGTCTGTGTCTAGTCTGTCTGTGTCTAGTCTGTCTGTGTCTAGTCTGTCTGTGTCTAGTCTGTCTGTGTCTAGTCTGTCTGTGTCTAGTCTGTCTCTCTGTCTAGTCTGTCTCTCTGTCTAGTCTGTCTCTCTGTCTAGTCTGTCTGTGTCTAGTCTGTCTGTGTCTAGTCTAGTCTGTCTGTGTCTAGTCTGTCTGTGTCTAAGTCTGTCTGTGTCTAGTCTGTCTCTGTCTAGTCTGTCTGCCTGTCTAGTCTGTCTGTCTGTCTATCTCTGTCTGTCTGTCCCAGTCTGTCTGTCTGTCTAGTCTGTCTGTCTGTGTCTAGTCTGTCTGTGTCTAGTCTGTGTCTAGTCTGTCTAGTCTGTCTCTCTGTCTAGTCTGTCTCTCTGTCTAGTCTGTCTCTCTGTCTAGTCTGTCTCTCTGTCTAGTCTGTCTCTCTGTCTAGTCTGTATCTAATCTGTCCAGTCTGTATGTCTAGTCTATCAGCAATACAGTGCCTGGCTATATGTAAATATAAGGTTTCCCACTGACATGAACCCTGTCCCAACCATCCCTGTCTCTCTCTCTCTCACTCACTCTCACTCCCTCCATCTCTCTCTCACTCTCTCTCCCTCCATCTCTCTCACTCTCTCTCCCTCCATCTCTCTCACTCTCTCTCCCTCCATCTCTCTCACTCTCTCTCCCTCCATCTCTCTCACTCTCTCTCCCTCCATCTCTCTCACTCTCTCTCCCTCCATCTCTCTCACTCTCTCTCCCTCCATCTCTCTCACTCTCTCTCCCTCCATCTCTCTCACTCTCTCTCCCTCCATCTCTCTCACTCTCTCTCCCTCCATCTCTCTCACCCCCCTCCATCTCCCTCCATCTCTCTCACCCCCTCCCTCCCTCCATCTCTCTCTCCCCCCCCCTCCCTCCATCTCTCTCACCCCCCCTCCCTCCATCTCTCTCACCCCTCCCTCCCTCCATCTCTCTCACCCCCTCCCTCCCTCCATCTCTCTCACCCTCCCTCCCTCCATCTCTCTCCCATCCCCTCCATCTCTCTCTCACCCCCTCCATCTCTCTCACCCCCTCCATCTCTCTCTCATCCCCTCCATCTCTCTCTCCTCTCCCTCCATCTCTCTCACCCCTCTCCCTCCATCTCTCTCTCTCTCTCCCTCCATCTCTCTCTCTCCCTCTCCATCTCTCCATCTCTCTCTCTCTCTCCCTCCATCTCTCTCCCTCTCCTCTCACTCACCCTCCACTCTCACCCTCATCTCTCTCACCTCACTCACTCCTCTCTCTCACCTCCTCCCTCACTCCTCTCTCTCTCTCTCATCTCTCTCTCTCCCTCCATCTCTCTCATCTCTCTCTCTCCCTCCATCTCTCTCACTCTCTCCCTCCATCTCTCTCTCTCTCTCTCTCCATCCTCTCTCTCTCTCTCTCTCTCTCCTCTCTCTCTCCCTCACTCTCTTCCCTCCCTCTCTCTCACTCTCTCACCCTCCCTCTCTCTCACCCTCCATCTCTCTCACCCTCCCTCTCTCTCACCCTCCCTCTCTCTCACTCTCTCACCCTCCTTCTCTCTCACCCTCCATCTCTCTCTCTCTCACCCTCTATCTCTCTCTCTCTCTCCCTCCATCTCTCTCACCCCCTCCCTCCCTCCTCCTCTCTCTCTCTCTCTCCCTCCTCCTCTCTCTCTCTCTCCCTCCTTCTCTCTCTCTCTCTCTCCCTCCCTCTCTCTCTCTCTCTCTCTCCCTCCATCTCTCTCATCTCTCTCTCCCTCCATCTCTCTCACTCCCTCCTCTCCCTCCATCTCTCTCTCTCTCTCTCCCTCCATCTCTCTCTCTCTCTCCCTCCATCTCTCTCATCTCTCTCACCCTCCATCTCTCTCACTCTCTCTCCCTCCATCTCTCTCACTCTCTCTCCCTCCATCTCTCTCTCTCTCACCCCTCAATCTCTCTCCTCTCTCTCTCTCCCTCACTCCTCCTCTCTCTCTCTCCTCTCTCTCTCTCTCACCCTCCATCTCTCTCACCCTCCATCTCTCTCACTCTCTCACCCTCCTCCATCTCTCTCTCTCTCTCCCTCCTTCTCACTCTCTCTCCCTCTTCTCCATCTCTCTCTCCCTCACTCACTCTCTCTCCCTCCATCTCTCTCACCCTCCATCTCTCTCACCCTCCATCTCTCTCCTCTCTCCCCCCTCCATCTCTCTCTCTCTCCCTCTATCTCTCTCTCTCCTCCCTCCCTCTCTCTCTCCCCCCCTCCCTCCTCACCCCTCCCTCCTCTCTCTCTCTCCCCCCTTCTCTCTCTCTCTCCCTCCATCCTCCATCTCCATCTCTCTCTCCCTCCATCTCTCTCTCTCATCTCTCTCTCCTCCATCTCTCTCATCTCTCTCTCCTCCATCCATCTCACCCCCTCTCATCTCTCTCTCCTCCCTCCATCTCTCACTCTCTCTCCCTCCATCTCTCTCACCCCTCCCTCCATCTCTCTCCCTCCATCTCTCTCACTCTCTCCTCCCTCCATCTCCTCTCTCACCCTCCATCTCTCTCTCTCTCTCCCTCCATCTCTCTCCCTCCCCTCCCTCCCTCCATCTCTCTCACCCCCTCCCTCCTCTCTCTCTCACCCCCTCCCTCCCCATCTCTCTCACCCCCCTCCCTCCATCTCTCTCACCCCTCCCCCTCACCCTCCATCTCTCTCACCCCACCCCTCCATCTCTCTCTCTCTCCCCTCCATCTCTCTCACCTCCCTCCATCTCTCTCTCACCCCCTCTCTCCCTCCATCTCTCTCACCCCCCCTCCCTCCCTCCATCTCTCTCACCCCTCCCCCTCCATCTCTCTCACCCCCTCCCTCCCTCTCCATCTCTCTCACCCCCCTCCCTCCATCTCTCTCTCTCCATCTCTCTCTCTCCCCTCTCCCGCCATCTCTCTCACTCCCTCCCTCCATCTCTCTCACCCCCTCCCTCCATCTCTCTCACCCCTCCCTCCATCTCTCTCACCCCCTCCCTCCATCTCTCTCACCCCCTCCCTCCATCTCCCTCCATCTCCCTCCCTCCCTCCCTCCCCTCTCTCCTCCCTCCATCTCTCTCACTCTCTCTCCCTCCATCCCTCTCCATCTCTCTCACTCACTCTCTCTCCCTCCATCTCTCCCTCACTCTCTCTCCCTCCCCCTCCTCACCCTCCTCTCTCTCCCTCCATCTCTCTCTCCCCTCCATCTCTCTCACCCTCCATCTCTCTCACTCTCTCACCCTCCATCCCTCCTTCTCTCTCTCTCTCTCTCCCTCCTCTCTCACTCTCTCTCCCTCCATCTCTCTCTCCCTCCCTCCATCTCTCTCACTCTCTCTCCCTCCATCTCTCTCACTCTCTCCATCTCTCTCTCCCTCCCCTCACTCACTCACTCTCTCTCCCTCACTCACTCTCTCTCCCTCACTCTCTCTCCCTCCCTCACTCACTCACCCTCCATCTCTCTCACCCTCCATCTCTCTCACCCTCCATCTCTCACCCTCCTTCTCTCTCACCCTCCATCTCTCACCCTCCTTCTCTCTCACTCTCTCACCCTCCATCTCTCTCACTCTCTCTCCCTCCATCTCTCTCACCCCCCCCTCCATCTCCCTCCATCTCTCCCTCCACCCCCTCCCTCCCTCCATCTCTCTCACCCCCCTCCCTCCATCTCTCTCACCACCACCCCCTCCTTCTCTCTCACTCTCTCTCCCTCCATCTCTCTCCACTCTCTCTCCCTCCATCTCCCTCCTCTCACTCTCTCTCCCTCCATCTCTCTCACTCTCTCTCCTCCATCTCACCCTCCATCTCTCTCATCTCTCCCCTCTCCCTCCCTCCATCTCTCTCACCCCCCTCCCTCCATCTCTCTCACCCCCTCCCTCCCCCTCCCTCCATCTCTCTCATCTCCCCCTCCCTCCATCTCTCTCACCTCCCCTCCCCCCTCCCTCCATCTCTCTCTCCCCACCCCCCCTCCATCTCTCTCACCCCCACCCTCCATCTCTCCCTCTCCCTCCATCTCTCTCACCCCCCCCTCCTCTCTCTCTCCCCCCCACCCTCCATCTCTCTCACCCCCTCCCCCCTCCATCTCTCTCTCTCCACCCTCTCTCCCTCCATCTCTCTCTCTCTCTCATCTCTCTCACCCCCTCCCTCCCTCCCTCCCTCCCTCCCTCCATCTCTCTCACCCTCTCATCCCCCCCCCTCCCTCCATCTCTCTCACCCCCTCCCTCCATCTCTCTCACCCCCTCCCTCCATCTCTCTCACCCCCTCCCTCCATCTCCCTCACCCCCTCCCTCCCTCCCTCTCCCCCCTCCCTCCCTCCCTCACCCCCTCCCTCACCCTCCCTCCACCTCTCACCCCCTCTCCTCCCCCCTCCACCTCTCACCCCCTCCCTCCCCTCTCACCCTCCATCTCTCACCCTCCTTCCCTCCCTCCCTCTCCTCCCCTCACCCCCTCACCCTCCTCCCTCCCTCCCTCCCTCCCCTCACCCCCCCTCCCCTCCCTCACCCCCCCCTCCCTCCCCTCCCTCCCTCCACCCCCTCCCTCCCTCTCACCCCCTCCCTCCCTCCATCTCCCTCCATCTCTCTCACTCTCCTCCCTCCATCCTCCCTCCATCTCCCTCACCCCTCCCTCATCCTCCATCTCCCTCACCCCCTCCCCCCTCCCTCCCTCCATCTCACCCCCTCCCCTCACCCCCTCACCCCCTCCCTCCATCTCACCCCCCCTCCACCCCCTCACCCCCTCCCTCCATCTCCCTCACCCCTCACCCCCTCCCCTCCATCTCTCCCTCACCCCCTCCCTCCATCTCTCCCTCACCCCCTCCCTCCATCTCTCTCACCCCCTCCCTCCATCTCCCTCACCCCCTCCCTCCCTCCATCTCCCTCACCCTCCCCCCTCACCCCCCTCCCTCCATCTCCCTCACTCTCTCACCCTCCACCCCCTCCCTCCATCTCTCTCACCCCCCCCATCCCTCCATCTCCCTCACCCCCCCCTCCCTCCATCTCTCTCACCCCCTCCCTCCATCTCTCTCACCCCTCCCCCCCCTCTCTCACCCCCTCCCTCCATCTCCTCACCCCCTCCCTCCCTCCCTCACCCCCCTCCCTCCCTCCCTCCCTCCCTCCCTCCCTCCCTCCCACCTCTCACCCCCTCTCCCCCTCATCCCCCTCCATCTCTCTCCCCCTCCCTCCCTCCCTCCATCTCCCTCACCCCCTCTCCTCCCTCCATCTCCCTCACCCCCTCCCTCCATCTCCCTCACCACCACCCCCTCCCTCTCTCACCCCCCCTCCCTCCCTCCCTCACCCCCCTCCCTCACCCCTCCCCTCCCTCCACCTCTCACCCCCTCTCTCCCTCCCCCTCTCACCCCTCCCTCCCTCCACCTCTCACCCCCTCCCTCCCTCCACCTCTCACCCCCCCCTCCATCCTCCCTCCATCTCCTCTCACCTCCCTCCCTCACCCCCTCCCTCCATCTCCCTCTCCCCCCTCCCTCCCTCCATCTCCCTCACCCCCTCCCCTCCCTCCATCTCCCTCACCCCTCCCTCCCTCCATCCCTCCCTCACCCCCTCCCTCCCTCCATCTCCCTCACCCCCCCCCTCCCTCCCTCCATCTCCCTCACCCCCCTCCTCCCTCCCTCCTCTCCCTCACCCCCTCCCCCTCCATCTCCCTCACCCCTCCCCCTCCCTCACCCTCTCCAGAGCGGAGCGGTCGCCCCCAGCCCTACTCGTACGAGAGGTTGGTGTTCGGGGCATGCGCAGGTCTCCTGGGCCAATCGGCCTCCTACCCGCTGGATGTGGTGCGGCGGCGCATGCAGACGGCGGGCGTGACTGGGCACACCTACGGCACCATCCTGGGTACCATGCGAGACATCGTGGCAGAGGAGGGCGTGGTGCGTGGACTCTACAAGGGCCTCAGTATGAACTGGGTCAAAGGGCCCATCGCTGTGGGCATCAGCTTCACCACCTTTGACATGACACAGATCCTTCTGAAGAAGTTGTACCAGCTGAGGTATAATAGCAGGTAACCAGTAGGGAGACACTGGTGGAGGGATGGAGGGGAATGAGGACCATAGATAATAGCAGGACAGTCGCTCTATGAGAACCTCGGCACAAACGACGTGAAGGCCAGGATGAGAAAACAAACATTGTCGTTTTCTAGGGTCAAGGCATAACGGATTGGGGAATGTGTGATTGAGTGATCCAGGTCAGCACAGTGGACACACACAGTGTGTGAAATGAATGTCTTCATCTTTGTGTATGTACATGGAGGCATGAAGTCTCATGAGGTACATTTGGTGGGTCATAATATACACACTATGGTCCTGTACGTTGTGTTCAGGTGCAATAGGTTCAGTTATTTCATGTGTGTAATTTTCACACAAAATACACGTGTGTGTGTGTGTGTGTGTGTGTGTGTGTGTGTGTGTGTGTGTGTGTGTGTGTGTGTGTGTGTGTGTGTGTGTGTGTGTGACAACGCACACCTTCCGGGTGTCTCCCTTGCCTTGCGTCTCTACTTGAATAGGGGACCTTCCAATAGTCTGGATCAGATGAGTTGTTCCTGTCTTATCTCCTTCCACATGAGTTGGATTTGACTTTTATCAAACGACAATGTGCCCCCATGAGATTTTGTTTTGGTTGGTTGATGATTTTTGTTAAATGAGTTATACCAAAGCATATACAAGACGTGCATTGTAATTAATAATATGATTTATGACTAGAGAAGATTGATATTAATATCTCTTTTGTTTTGGTACAGTGAAGTTCTCACAAGAAATATACATATTGTACAAAACATGTCCATAACATAGACTGACCAGGTGAATCCAGGTGAAGGTTATGATCCCTTATTGATGTCACCTGTTATTTCCACTTCAATCAGTGTAGATGAAGGGGAGGAGACAGGTTAAAGAATGATTTTTAAGCCTTGAGACAATTGAGCTGTGGATTGTGTATGTGTGCCATTCAGATGGTGAATGGACAAGACAAAATATTTAAGTGCCTTTGAACAGGGTATGGTTATAGGTGCCAGGTCCACCGGTTTGTGTCAAGAACTGCAGCGCTGTTGGGTTTTTCACACTCAACAGTTTCCTGTGTATCAAGAACGGTCCACCACCCAAAAAGACATCCTGACAACTTGACAACTGTGGGAAGCATTGGAATCAACATTGGCCATCATCCCTTTGGAACGCTTTCGACACCTTGTAGAGTCCTTGCCTCGACAAACTGAGTCTGTTCTGAGGACAGAAGGGGGTACAATGAATACAGTGAGTGACAATACACAGCTGTTTTTTCACTAATCTACTAACCTGTAGAAAATGAGGGGGGTGATGTGGTGCCGGGAGAGGAGAGGGGTAACGCGGGGGGGGTGACATGGTGCTGGGAGACGAGAGGGGTAACGCGGGGGAGGGGGTGCGTGGTGCCGGGAGAGGGAGGGGTGACATGGTGCTGGGAGAGGGTGACGTGGTGCCGGGAGAGGGTGGCGTGGTGCTGGGAGAGGGTGACGTGGGGCAGGGTTCGACGTAGAGCTGGGGGAGATGTTTGCTCCCTGATTCTGCTTCTATAGGACCACTATGCGTGCTGGCTATCATTACTGTTCAGAAATATGATTTATCCAGATAGACATCTGCATCTTATTAGTTGTTGCAGCACTATTATTAAAAGAAACGCACCTCATAACGTTCAGGGGATATCATTCAGTGCAAGTTATGATAAAGCACATGCCTCCTAGTAGTCCACTCAGAGACCTGTTTGAGTGACAGCCAGCTTGCACAGTGCCCCTGCAGTACCTGGATTGGGGAGCGCTATTCCACAGGGACCCTCCAGTACCTGGATTGGGGAGCGCTATTCCACAGGGACCCTCCAGTACCTGGATTGGGGAGCGCTATTCCACAGGGACCCTCCAGTACCTGGATTGGGGAGCGCTATTCCACAGGGACCCTCCAGTACCTGGATTGGGGAGCGCTATTCCACAGGGACCCTCCAGTACCTGGATTGGGGAGCGCTATTCCACAGGGACCCTCCAGTACCTGGATTGGGGAGCGCTATTCCACAGGGACCCTCCAGTACCTGGATTGGGGAGCGCTATTCCACAGGGACCCTCCAGTACCTGGATTGGGGAGCGCTATTCCACAGGGACCCTCCAGTACCTGGATTGGGGAGCGCTATTCCACAGGGACCCTCCAGTACCTGGATTGGGGAGCGCTATTCCACAGGGACCCCATAAAAGGAAACCCCTCCAATAAAATGAGACAGACTTCCCTCTTCTACTCTGTACAGTTTTTCTGGGTGTGGTGTTCTGTGCTTCTTGCACTCTCTTAGTCTCCTCACAACACAGTTGGTTGCACTGGTGTCCTGAATACCTTCTACAGCTACTGTCTGCCTGCTCCCGGTTCAAGTTGGCCCTTAGGCACAGATCCAGGATCAGCATAACTTCCTCAAATCCTAACCATAATTTTGAGCGGGAGCTAACGTAAAACTGACCCTAGATCTGTGTGCATGGACAACGTCATCGTTCTACCTTTCAGCCTAACCCAGGCCGACTTTGAGGTTTTGTTGTGTGTGCTGTGCTCTATTATAGTTAGTGCGCTTGGTTGCGAAATGTAATATGTGACTAAGTCCCGGCTCTTGTTACTGATTTATTTTAAGTGCCTAAGAGAGGAGTAGTAACTGTTTTACAATGACTGATATAATACTTCACTAACTTTTTGTGGGTTGCTTAATTTTTCTCCTCGGGCCTCTGTGTTTTTCATATATCAGATGTTTATAATAAAATAGAGGAGGAAAATTGTAGAGTAGCTTTGGAGTTCAGGGGTCAAACTTCTAAATATGAATGTAGGGCTTCTGGCCCTGCTCCAATACGAAGGAGGTATTCATCCAGGATCATCCTCTGGCGTTGTACCCATACTTCTCCACAATGAGCGTCACAATTGAGTACCTAACACAATTACAAATTATCTCTTGAACTCTCTTTTGCTACTTGTGGATTCCCCATTGGGGGGGGTCCTAAAAAGTACACGAATGTATCCTATTAGCACCTTCAAAACGGTTGCATTGAAGAGATGATCAATGAACCAGAAACCCCTTAAACAGTCAGGCAATGCCCAAGCGCCATGGGTTTGGATTGTTTTCTGAGTTAAGATTTTATCAAATGAATGCACAAGTTGTTTTTGTGATTGAGTTTGATGTGGCCTACAGCAAGACTGAATAATAAAAACAGATTCACAATGCAAGTGAAAAGTCGATTCTGAAAGATGTGTGTGTGCTTTTTATGAGTCAGGAGTGATTTATATGTACCTAATGCAGATTAAAAAATGTAAGCAAAAATATTTTTAGACCATCTCTTGCTGAGACAGTACTCACAGACCTGCAAACAGTATTCATGCATGTGACTGTTGTTTTTTAATGCATTGATGAACATAAGACTGTTTTGTAAATTGTAATGATTTGTGCCAACAGAATGTATATGAAACTAATGCATATGATCTGAGTTCAGTCTTTTAGTGATGGTGTTTCTATGAAGAACATGAAATTCTCTTAAATAAAGCTGGATGTTGACATTCCCTACTACTACTGATGTTTGTTATAACTGCTAAAGTACAAAAATATATATTTTATTTCTCTTTAAAAGGTTCTGATATAAGACTTACAATGTTGTACAAATATTTTTTTACGTGTTTCAAGTAGGATGAAAGCATGACATGAACAGGAGTGGCCACTATAGAGTGCTACATGAATACTGAACTGGCACGATCCCTCTCGGGTTCATCATACCCAGAGCAACTCAAGTTCAAAATGGAGCCTTCTGTAAAACGCCAGTAGACGGCAGTGCAACACTATTATAGGGTTTGTCTCTGTGCTTCGTTGGTCCTGCCTTGAACTTGACCTTGACAGAGATAGGGCAAGGCACAGCAGCTAACTTACTACAGCTTGGTCCACTCCTTAGACTCAAGTAGCCTCTTGTCATACCCTTTTGTAGTTCGGTGGAAACCCACCCAGTACAGGAGCAATTAGCGTTAACTGCCTTGCTCAAGGGCACATCGACAGATTTGTATTTATTTTTCACCAAGTCAGTTCAGTGATTAGATCCTGCAATCTTTCGGTTACTGGCCCAACGCTCTTAAGCGCTAGGCGTGCATGCACTTTTCACTTACTCTTTCATACCTTGTATTATTCTAACACGTACAATGCATTCGGAAAGTGTTCAGACCCCTTGATTTTTTTCCACACATTTTGTTACGTTACAGCCTTATTCTAAAATGGATTAAATAAGAATAAAATAACATCTACACACAATACCCCACAATGACAAAGCAAAATCTTTTTTTTTTTTTAAATGTATTAAAAATAAATACAGATGCTTTATTTACATAAATATTCAGACCTTTTGCAATGAGACTCAAAATTGTGCTCAGGTGCATCCTGTTTCCATTGATCATCCTTGATGTTTCTACAACTTGATTGGAGTCCACCTGTGGAAAATTCAATTGATTGGACATGATTTGGAAAAGCACACACCTGTATATATACACTCCCACATTTGACAGTGCATGTCAGAGCAAAAACCAAGCCATCATGAGTTCAAAGGAATTGTCTGTCGATCTCCGAGACAGGATTGTGTCGAGGCAAAGATATGGGAAGGGCACCAAAACATTTCTGCTGTATTGAAGATCCCCAAGAACACAGTGGCCTCCATTCTTAAATGGAAGATGTTTGGAACCACCAAGACTTCCTAGAGCTGGCCTCCAGGCCAAACTGAGCAATTGAGGGAGAAGGGCCTTGGTCAGGGAGGTGACCAAGAACCTGATGGTCACGCTGACAGAGTTCCTCTGTAGAGATGGGAGAACCTTCCAGAAGGACAACCATCTCTGTAGCACTCCACCAATCAGGCCTTTATGGTAGAGTGGCCAGACGGAAGCAGCTCCTCGGTAAAAGGCACATGACATCTGCTTGGAGTTTTCCAAAAGGCACCTAAAGGACTTTCAGACCATGAGAAACAAGATTCATTGGTCTGATGAAACCAAGATTAAACTCTTTGGATGGAATGTCAAGCGTCATATCAATCAATCAATAAAATGTATTTATAAAGCCCTTTTTATATCAGCCAATGTCACAAATTGCTGTACAGAAACCCACCCTAAAACCCCAAACAGCAAGCAATGCAGATGTACGGTGGAGGAAACCTGGCACCATCCCTACGGTGAAGCTTGGTGGCGACATCATTCTGTGGGGATGTTTTTCAGAGGCATGGACTGGGAGACTAGTCAGGCTCGAAGGAAAGATGAACGGAGAAAAGTACAGAGAGATTATTGATGAAAACTTGCTCCAGAGCGCTCAGGACCTCAGACTGGGGGCGAAGGTTCACTTTCCAACAGGAAAGCGACCCTAAGCACACAGCCAAGACATTGCAGGAGTGGCTTCGGGACAAGTCTCGGAATGTCCTTGAGTGGTCCAGCCAGAGCCCGGACTTGAGCCCGATCGTCCCTTGACCCCTCCTCCACCCCTACAGCACCGGTTAGATGTCAATGTCATCACTTAGCTTAACTTTGCTTTCAGAGGCAACTTATTTTTAGCTTTGGAATCCTATGCATTCTATTTGAAATTCTGCAGATTTTTTTAGGAATTCTATGAGCCCGGATTCTATGTGGGTCTAGTCATCACTCAGCAAAACGCCTGTCACTCAGTCAGTCTAGATATTATGAACTTCTTCCGAAAGAGTGGCAATAAAAGCCACTCTTTCACGCCTGTGATTGGCTGCTGCGGTGCAGGTTCTAATCCAGGCACTTGTGATCTCCCGTCTGAACTACAGCAACTCGATGTTGGCTGGGCTCCCCGCTTGTGCCATCAAACCCCTTCAATTTATCCAGGAAGCTGAAGCCCGCCTGGTGTTCAACCTTCCCAAGTTCCCCCATGTCACCCTGCTCCTCCTCACACTCCACTGGCTTCCAGTTGAAGCTCATATCCACTACAAGACCATGGTGCTTGTCTACGGAGCTGCTGCACATTGACTCTGAACTGCTACCCCCTATATATAGCCTTGCTATTGTTATTGCTGCTGTTTAATTATTTACTTGTATTATTATATATATTTTTTTACATATCTATTTTTTACTGAACAAGTTTTTCTTAACTTCTTAATGCATTGTTGGTTAAGGACTTGTAAAGTAAACATTTCACTGTAAGGTCTACCTGTTGTATTTGGCACATGCACATTTGATTTATTTTTTTATTTTTTTTATTTTACCTTTATTTAACCAGGCAAGTCAGTTAAGAACACATTCTTATTTTCAATGACGGCCTGGGAACAGTGGGTTAACTGCCTGTTCAGGGGCAGAACGACAGATTTGTACCTTGTCAGCTCGGGGGTTTGAACTCACAACCTTCCGGTTACTAGTCCAACGCTCTAACCACTAGGCTACGCTACTATTAGGAAAAGTGTTTATTTCCAGCAAGTGTATTTGGTTGGTTTCATTTCTGTAGTTAGCTTGGCTGGCTAGTCACTTCGGTAGCTACTGGCAGGCTAGTCACTTCGGTAGCTACTGACTGGCTAGTCACTTCGGTAGCTACTGACTGGCTAGTCACTTCGGTAGCTACTGGCAGGCTAGTCACTTCGGTAGCTACTGGCAGACTAGTCACTTCGGTAGCTACTGACTGGCTAGTCACTTCGGTAGCTACTGGCAGGCTAGCTAGCTGATACCGAAGAGATGAGAGAACCTTTTTTTGACTGAAGCACATATCTTCTGACAGTGACACTGAAGCTTTACTACAACATTATATTTAACCCTGTTTTAAGATGAGCAATGTTGAGGTGGTAGAACTGACCAACTGAAATGAATCATGGAGGTGTTATAACCTATTCCATGATACAGGTAAATATGCTTGGCTCATGTCTGTTATTTCCATATAGGTTATATAACTATATATAAAAAAGCCCATTGTAAAATTGATTAAATTATTTAATTGAGCTTTTATTTTTGACTATTTTTATTCACATAGCTACTTACTTTTATATTGTGGTTACATTGTTGAGAGGTTAATCTGCAAGTAAGCAATTAATTTCACTGTGTACTCTGTATATCATGTGTATGTGATGAATAAACAAACGTGAACTTAGAAGGGGTAGGGAAGCCGGAAAGACAGGGGGAAAGATGGCCACCTTTGCAGTTAGATTGTAGGTTTTCAAAACTTTGAAAACATATAGGCCCTTTAAGTTATGTGTTCTCAAATGTTATGTTATCTAAAGATCTCACATTAACTAAATTAATCAGGGGTCTTAAAACATATTCCATTCTAGAGGTACATTTTTGGGGGTTCATGTCTCTTTATATTCATATGTAAGTTCTTATCTGTCATGTTTGGAGTTGTGTTGCTCTTGGCAACAATATAAGTCAAAAATGTATTATACTGTGAAAATTGACAACAGTTGTTCAAAACAGAGTTTTGTGAGACTTGTGGTCATGACTGCATCACAACGTAAATGAACGTTGGGTTTGTTTCAATCCTGCTCACAGCTGACAGCACACAAGTAATCATCCATTCAGGATGCAGCTGCACACGACCCAGTTGTAATCCCTGTGGTAAATTTGGCTTGACATTGGATATACCTGTGGGGCTAATTAGGGACAATTGTGAAAATTCCAATAGCTTAAAATGTCAATGACTTAAAAACCTAAAAGTAAATATAAATTGTAGAAATTCAAATATAAATATTGTAAGCATATAATGAGAACTAAAATATGTACAACATGAAAATATTGTTTAATTTATATTGTGTGATTTATTGACGGTCCCTAACAAGCCCCAGAGATAGGCTATTCAAAGTCAGGTCGCAAAGCAGCCCGCTGAAGCTAATTGGCTAAACAATTTGGCTAACTCTTCCAACCTGCGAACACACACACTAACACCCACATCAAATCACAACAGTCTGTTTGAAGTTGAGTTCTTTTTGACAATACAGTATAGATGTATTTGTTCCAGAGTAGAGAGTAGAGAGACCCACATTAGCAACTGCTGTGGCAGGTGGGAAAGTGTAAGTTACCTAAAAAAAAGTATCTAATTTCTCAATGTTCTAATCTCTTAATATCCAAAGTGCACCAAAATCATGAATTTATCAGTTGAAATTTGTAACTTGTTTTGCTGGGGGAGAATGCCCCCGGAACCCCCTACTGGCATTGGGCTAAGCCCCATAATGTCTTAAAATCATAGAAATATCCCTGATACCTACATCCATACACTGAAGTAAGTTGGTGAGAAATACATATATTTACCCAAGCTCTCATTAACTGATGCTTTTCAGTGTGCCGGAATAGGCTGCAACAAGCATGATAGATGACGATAAAATTGTATCCGAATCTGTCAGGTGAGTAAAGTTGGTCTTTACTGCTTTTATTATCTTGCATCTTGCATCACTACAATACAACAGCACTTTATTTATCCCTTGATGCGCAATAATCAGGCCAATAACATATGCAACATAACATATTGTATAGAACAACATTCCTACAGAACCATCACCGTGCACAGAATACTGTATTGGATGTGACATGTTTTATACATAATTACTCCACCTTAAAAGACCCATTACTGTCGTTATGGTAATTATGTTAATTAGACACATCAAAGTAAAGAGACACACAGGGCTCCTCATTGGCTTCTTGATGTATCGGAGCTCACACCTAACGGAACTACTGCGGGGCTGGATGGAAGAGTCCACCAGTGGGAGAGACCAAGTCGAATGGGATTAAAACATGGAAATAAATCAGTGTTTTCTATATCAAGGTAAAGTAAATGTTTAATTATTCAATTAAAACGAAGAGCATTTTCATCTTTCATTTTTATATCATAAGACATCCAAGCAAAATGTGAAAATGTTATTATGCGCAGTAAGTTTTTTAATATTTTTTATTTTATATACTTGCGTTTCTGAGAGCAACATTTGTAGGCTATTCAATGACTTTAATTTACAAAAAAATGTCAACATGCCTCCTTTAGCAGCCAGATTGGCCACACTAGTTTGTATTGAGGTGGGAAAGCTCTGTATTTGGTGTTGACCTTATAATAATGAGGCTAATGTATTAGATGGATGTTTGCGTTGGACAAACAGAAGAGAGGAGGATATATGCATGTACAGTAGGAGGACGTGTATGGTCAACACACACTATTATTAGTGGCTAGAGAACTACATAGGAGTTTGGAATATGAATGATGTGCTTTCAGTAAACGTCAAGATATCTAAAAAAAATTGTACATTTGGCTTTCTGTTTCTTGCTCCCATAGACATTTATTTAGTTATTTAGACAATAACCATATACTCTCAGATATTTCTCCTTAGCATTTAAAGTCATTTATCGTTTTTAATAAACGTATTCGATAAAAACAAATATTTTGTTTTATATGCTGCAATTGTATTGATTATTTAGATATATGTTGCATATGAAATTTTGCTTTTGAAAAATATGAACAATTATGACAATGTAAAAATGCATGTGATCCTTTATGGGAGCATAATATAGCCAGCCTATAATTATTTTTATTTTATTCAGCACTGTTTAAAATAAAACTTCGATGTCTAAACATTTTCAAGAGCTTAAAAAACATTCAAACTGCAACCTGTATTCATTTTTTTATATACTTTCTTGTTTAGATATCAATCGAAAAAAATATTTAGGGTGAATAAAAAGTTAATGTTACATTAGGCTAAACTTTGTTATTAGCCTACACAATTATTAACGCCAGTTTTAGGATAATTGGCGTTGTTAACATCAAGGGGTTACTAAAATTGTTAGAACATTATACAAATATTTTCTACACATCTTACAGATTATTTAGATGGCATAATAATAAAAAAAAATCTCCATTTAAACCTTCTTATTATACCTCAGTAATTTACACCTTCTTATTATACCTCAGTAATTTACACCTTCTTATTATACCTCAGTAATTTAGACCTTCTTATTATACCTCAGTAATTTAGACCTTCTTATTATACCTCAGTAATTTAGACCTTCTTATTATACCTCAGTAATTTAGACCTTCTTATTATACCTCAGTAATTTACACCTTCTTATTATACCTCAGTAATTTACACCTTCTTATTATACCTCAGTAATTTAGACCTTCTTATTATACCTCAGTCATTTACACCTTCTTATTATATCTCAGTAATTTACACCTTCTTATTATACCTCAGTAATTTACACCTTCTTATTATACCTCAGTAATTTACACCTTCTTATACCTCAGTCATTTACACCTTCTTATTATACCTCAGTAATTTACACCTTCTTATTATACCTCAGTAATTTACACCTTCTTATTATACTTATTATTATTATTACCTCAGTAATTTACACCTTCTTATACCTCAGTAATTTACACCTTCTTATTATACCTCAGTAATTTACACCTTCTTATTATACCTTCTTATTATACCTTATTATACCCCCCACCACCACCAGTGTCGTTGGCAAATGAATGTGTAGCCTAAAATTTACAACTACACTTTCCAAAACGAATAGGCCTGTACACCAATCGCAAATTGAAATACTTGAATTGCCATTGATTTTTAACTCCTTATCTCCATATAGTAGCCTACATACAGTATGAAAAACCAGGCAGGCTTTACAGTAATAACATCTTTATAGCTTTAAATTAACGAGTTCTTGAATTCAATAAAAACGTTCCGACCGTTTTCAGCCACAGTGGAATATATTCATCAACCAGCTTTGTTCATAATGAACAGCTTTAAATTCACTGGGGGGGTACTGGGCAGTGGTGGAAAAAGTACCCAAAAGTAAAGATGCCTTAACAGAAAATGACTCAAGTTAGAGTGAAGGTCACGGGGTAAAATACTACTTGAGTAAAAGTCTAAGAAGTACTTGGTTTTAAATATACTCAAGTGTCAACAGTAAATGTAATCGCGAAAATATACTTAAGTATCGAAAGTAAAAGTATAAATCATTTTAGATTCCGTATATTATGCAACCCATACGGCACGATTTTCTTATTTTTTAAATTTACGGATAGACAAGGGCACACTTCAACAGTCAGACATCATTTACAGACGATGCATTTGTGTTTCGTGAGTCTGCCAGATCAGAGGCAGTAGGGGTGGCCAGGGATGTTCTCTTGATAAGTGAATTAGACAATTTTCCGGTCCTGCTAAGCATTAAACATGTAAGGAGTACTTTTGTGTGTCAGGGAAAATGTCAGGAGTAAAAAGTCCATTATTTTCTTTAGGAATGTAGTGGAGTAAAAGTCAAAGTTGTCAAAAAATGTAAAGTAATGTACAGGTACCCCAAAAAACTACTTAAGTAGTGCTTTAAAGTATTCTTTTAAGTACTTTACACCACTGGTATTGGGTAATGCCAGCAATGCCTGCTGGACTGGCAGAGTCAGCTCCATAGAGATTTGACTATTCCTTTCATCCATTGAGATTCTGTATTCATTTATGAAGCTGGGTTCTACTAGGTGTTAAAGTCTCTGATTACTATATTTATTCTATTGCATGTGATATGTGATATGTGAAGTGGAATTTGAATTCAAAACAGAGGTGGTTTTCTTTGCTAAATTACAAAGATACCTCTTTGGAGGTGATAATTAACTAAAGCCACGAGTCAAAACATTAGTTGACATATATATATAAAAAAAGATTCAAAATGCTTTCCGAAAACAAAGCAGTTTTATTGATATATTTCTCTGTTCTATTATTACTGTACTCGGCATCAATTAGATATTATACATACACACTGATTTTTTCACAGAAAAAAATATTCAAAAAACTAAACTAATTAGATGTGATCATTGCAACAACAACAAAAATAGAATGGTTTCAAAAAACAGAAAGCAACAGTCAGCTATGATAAACGGAGGTGAGTGTACATAAAAAAAGTAAATAGCAATATTGAAGAAGCAATTTCTGTATTGTGATTTTGTCCCGTTGTAGATGTCCATGTTATGCAACATTCCATGAATCTTCATAGAAAGCTTGATGTCAAAGAGGTGTTTTCCCGCTCTTTTCTTAGGTGAACCAATGGGAGAGCTCCACAAGGTCTTGTGATCCGGTTGGTCCAATCCAGCGCTTTCTTCGTCTGAAAGGACACAGAAAGACAATGAGTTAGATCATATGTGGGTCTTTCAATTGTTCAATGCTGTTAAAATACTACTGAAACCACTCTGTGGACAATAATTTAAAAAAAATCTATATTTTACCTTAGTTTATATAGTAAATATTTTCTAAATTCAATTTTCTTAAAACTGCATTGTTGGTTAAGGGCTTGTAAGTGAGCATTTCACGGCAAGGACCCCCAAAATGACCTGTCCCCCAAAATGACCTGCTGTATTCGGCACATGTGACAAATTAATTTAGATTTGATTCAAATTATTTGAACACAGAAATGCAGTAAGATACTATTGCTGTCAGTCCAGAATGCTGGTGGAGTATAGTGGTGCTGATACAGGCTACTGCAATGGCAGGGTGATGATGCTGTATGTGTGTGCATGTGCAGTGGGTAATGAAAGTAGTGATGATCATAAGAAACACACTGTCCATGTGTTTCTCTCCCATCTCCTACCGTCAGTTCTGCAGTTATTGTGTGTCTGTCCCCTCAGTCTGCAATAGACTGCACATACACAGGTCAGCACACACAGCCTGTGTGTGTGTGTGTGTGTGTCTGGGCTCCCCCTACCCCTGACCTCTATGTCTGGGATGGGGGTGTTTAGAGGAAGAGCAGTCAGCTAGGACCCCCAAAATGACACCTCTGGGAAAACACACAGACCAAATCGCAAACACACTCAGAGACACATGTCTCCTGTCTGGCTTTTGCAATGTTATGGCCCTATGACTTGTCTGCACTGCACAATGTCTATTAGGCTAACATCACTTCCTGGTGTGTTCACATTCATTTTGAATAATGAATAGTAACAGTCATAATGATCGAGCATAAAAGACAGCCACGCCCAGTTTAAAACAAGATCTCAATTCAGATCTACGCATTTTGACCAGAAACCAATATCCAAATGCAATAGACTAGATTCCATAAGGACATGAAAGCACAATATCAATACAAATGTCTGGTTGGAGTCACATTTCATGCATTGCAACAAAGAGAGAAATCTAAGTCAGATCCTAAATTCCTCTCTAAGTGGGACAAATATAAGCTTGCAGTATAGGGATAGAGATGTGTTTCATGCAAAGGCACCAAACAACCAAACACAACTTCTTCACGGGAGAATGTCAACATGTGTACTTACCACATAACATTATTGGGGACCGATATGACATACTGTATGATGACTGAGTACCAGTAGCAGCCTGAAGGCAGAGGGGTTGGACTTAATAGTGAGGCTCAGCAGATACTGTTTGGGGCAGACACTGTTTCAGACATGGACAATCCATGTAGACTAGGGCAGACAGACACTGGTTCAGACATGGACAATCCATGTAGACTAGGGCAGACAGACACTGGTTCAGACATGGACAATCCATGTAGACTAGGGCAGACAGACACTGGTTCAGACATGGACAATCCATGTAGACTAGGGCAGACAGACACTGGTTCAGACATGGACAATCCATGTAGACTAGGGCAGACAGACACTGGTTCAGACATGGACAATCCATGTAGACTGGGGCAGACAGACACTGGTTCAGACATGGACAATCCATGTAGACTAGGGCAGACAGACACTGGTTCAGACATGGACAATCCATGTAGACTGGGGCAGACACTGTTTCAGACACAAGGCTTAATTATGACACCCCCCCGTCTCTCTGTCCCCCAACCCCTCAGAATAATTATATTGCAACCATATCCCCCAACTCCGAACTCTCATACACTCTAACACCAATGTAAAGATAGAAACCAGGCTGTTCACACCCCACCCCATCAGACTGAGAGGGGGGACTGGGGAGAGGGGACCTGGGAGAGGGGACTGGGAACTGGGGTGGTTAGGGGGTAGTCCATCCACACCAGACTGGGGTTGTGGGGACTGGGCAGAGGGGTAGTTGGGGTCGGGGGGGTCTCTCTCTCTCTCTCTCGCTTTATAGGTTTTGTTTGGTCAGGGTGTGATCTGAGTGGGCATTCTATGTTGTATGTCTGTTTCTGTGTCTGGCCTGATATGGTTCTCAATCAGAGGCAGGTGTTAGTCGTTGTCTCTGATTGGGAACCATATTTAGGTAGCCTGTTTTGTCATTGTGGGTTTTGGATGATTGTCTATGTTAGTTACTTGTGTCAGCACAGTTCTTATTATAGCTTCACGGTCGTTATTCGTTTATTGTTTTGTATAGTTTGTTCAAGTGTTCTCTGTTTATTAAAAAGATGAGCACATACCACGCTGCATTTTGGTCCGCTTCTTACGACGATCGTGACACTCTCTCTCTCTCTCTCTTTCCTTCTTTCTCTCACTCTTCCCACCCTCTCTCTCTCCCTCTCTCTTGCTCTCCCCACCATTTCCTCACCCCCTTTTCCTCTCTCCCTCTTTCTGTCTCTCCCCCCTCTCTCTGTCCCTCTCTTTTTGTCCCTGCTCCTGATATTGTGTCCGTCCAACAAAGACTTCCCTGCGACCCGCTCATTATAAATACATGTCATTGGATCACACCTCGTCTCAGTTGGCTGTGCTTTAAGTGGCCCTGACTGAGTCCTGAATGGGTGGCCGGGGGACAGCTAGGCCACTAGAGCTGCTGTGTGCGCGCATGTCCGTGTGTTGCTACGGCCCCCAGACTATGGGAACTACAGCCTCACAGCAGGCTAGGGTCAAGGGTCAGGGACTGTCTGTTAGAAACACACACACATATGCTTGCACGCTCGTCTAGCACACACACACACACACACACACACACACACACACACACACACACACACACACACACACACACACACACACACACACACACACACACACACACACACACACACACACACACACACACACACACACCTGCCTCCTGGAACGTCTTTTATGTAAACTACACAAAAGCGAAGATGAGAATGGAAGGAAAGTGAAGAGGGGAGAAAAAAATATGAGAGAGGAAAATATGAGCCAATATGAAACACCAGTTTAAAAACACCAGCAGAGTTGTGTTCCTTCCTTATGTTTATGAAGCCATTAAACAGCTTCACCAGTTTCCATGGTAATTTAACACATTTCTCAACCACCTTTCCTAACTGTGTTTACTCTTTACTATTGTCTACATGTCATCACTACACTGTATATCATGCATGCAAATCCTACAGGTTTGAAATCAAACCTTAACTCTTCAAAGGCACCATGAATAGTAGGCTAGACCAACAGCACTATTTCTAATGCCTATTCCGTTGCGTAGAGAGTGCCCAGCACTTCTGTCATTTGAATCCTGAATGCATGGATAATTAAGAAGCTGAACCATAAATGAATGGTTAGTCCTGCTGCATGATGCAGGCCTAGGTCAAATAGAAAGAGAGAGAGAGAGAGGCAGGTTTACTTTCAATGTGGGGTGTTGAGATTTCTGCTGCCGGAACAGAGACCCATGCAGCCAGCCCAGTCCTGTCTCACTTAGCAGGGAACTATGTGTTTTTCTCCCTGAGGATCCTATAACCAGGCCACAGCATTGTGCACTCTCTCACTTCATCCCCCTCTTTCTGCCTCTTCTCTTTCTCTCTCTCTCCCTCTCTTTATCCCCTCCACCCTTTCTCTCTCCCTCTCCTTTCTTACTCTCTCTTAATACCTCCCCTCTCTCTCTCCCTCTCTCTTCCTCTGCTCTCTCTCTCTTTCTCTCTCTCCCACGACTGCAGATAGCAAAGCCGCTATTTCTGAGTAATTCCTCTCATCCCTCGTTCCCTCTTTCCCTCCGTGGTTTTAATAGTTTTTCTTCACTCTACTTTCATTTGTCTTTTTAACCCGTGAGCAAGGTGTGACCGAGACTAAAATACATGCAAAAATCTGAAAAGTTACAATTCTTAAGTCCAAATAAACAGTAACATATAAACAACTACTATCTATGATCTACATACTGTACTGGAATCTATTCTGTGGACTGTGTTATGCCATCAGTCCTCTGAACGTCAACAGGGGTTACACTGGGAGTCCACCATACAGATTTACACTGGGTGCTCCAACTCAACTCACACCAGACCACATTTATATAAATCAGTGCAGAGAACTGTTCTTTAACTTTTGAGTGATCCAGAGTGTAGACAGTTGTAATATTATAAAATTGGGGGATGAGCTCGTCCAAATATTTACAGTTGAGGGTCGGAAGTTTACATACACTTATGTTGGAGTCATTAAAACTTGTTTTTCAAACACTCCACACATTTCGTGTTAACACACTATAGTTTTGACATTTTTCCAACAATTGTTTAGATAGATTATTTCACTTAAAATTCACTGTATCACAATTCCAGTGGGTCAGAGGTGTACATACACTAAGTTGACTGTGCCTTTAAACAGCTTGGAAAATTCCAGAAAATTATGTCTTGGCTTTAGAAGCTTCTGATAGACTAATTTACTTAGGTCAGTTATGATCACCACTTTATTTTAAGAATGTGAAATGTCAGAATAATAGTAGAGAGAATTATTTATTTAATCTTATATTTCATGGCTTTAGAAGCTTCTGACAGGCTAATTGACATCATTTGAGTCAATTGGAGGTGTTCCTGTGGATGTATTTCAAGGCCTACCTTCAAATTCAGTGCCTCTTTGCTTGACATCATGGGAAAATCAGAAGAAATCAGACAAAATTGTAGACCTCCACAAGTCTGCTTCATCCTTGGGAGCAATTTACAAACGCCTGAAGGTACCACGTTCATCTGTACAAACAATAGTACGCAAGTATAAACACCATGGGACCACGCAGCTGTCATACCGCTCAGGAAGGAGATGCATTCTGGCTCCTAGAGATGAATGTACTTTGGTGCGAAAAGTGCAAATCAATCCCAGAACAACAGCAAAGGACCTAGTGAAGATGCTGGAGGAAACAGGTACAAAAGTATCTATATCCACAGTAAAACGAGTCCTATCAAGACATAACCTGAAAGGCTGCTCAGCAAGGAAGAAGCCACTGCTCCAAAACCGCCATAAAAAAGCCAGACTACGGTTTGCAACTGAACATGGGGACAAAGATCATACTTTTTGGAGAAATGCTCTCTGGTCTGATGAAACAAAAACCTGTTTGGCCATAATGACCATTGTTATGTTTGGAGGAAAAAGGGGGAGGCTTGCAAGCCGAAGAACACCATCCCAACAATGAAGCCCAGGGGTAGCAGAGTCATGTTGTGGTGGTGCTTTGCTGCAGGAGGGACTGGTGCACTTCACAAAATAGATGGCATCATGAGGGAGGAATATGATGTGGCTGTATTGAAGCAACATCTCAAGACATCAGTCAGGAAGTTAAAGCTTGGTCGCAAATGGGTCTTCCAAATGGACAATGACCCCAAGCATACTTCTAAAGTTGTGGCAAAATGGCTTAAGGACAACAAAGTCACAATATTGGAGTGGTCATCATAAAGCCCTGACCTCAATCCTATAGAAAATGTGTGGGCAGAACTGAAAAAGCGTGTGTGAGCAAGAAGGCCTACAAACCTGACTCAGTTACACCAGCTCTGTCAGGAGGAATGGGCCAAAATTCACCCAATTTATTGTGGGAAGCTTGTGGAAGGCTACCTGAAACATTTGACCCAAGTTAAACAATTTAAAGGCAATGCTACCAAATACCAATTGAGTGTATGTAAACTTCTGACCCACTGGGAATGTGATAAAAGCTGAAATAAATAATTATCTCTACTATTATTCTGACATTTCACATTCTTAAAATAAAGTGGTGATCCTAACTGACCTAGGACAGAGAATTTTTACTCTGATTAAATGTAAGGAATTGTGAAAAACTGAGTTTAAATGTATTTGGCTGAGGTGTATTTAAACTTCTGACTTCAACTGTATCTGAAAAAAATCTTATTCTATTCCTTTAGATTTGTGTGTATTAGGTATTTGTTGTAGAATTGTTAGATATTACTGCACTCTCGGAACTAGAAGCACAAGCATTTCGCTACACTCACATTAACATCTGCTAACCATCTGTATGTGACAAATAAATTTGATTTGATTTGAATAAAAGTTTATTTGATTTGAACTTGACTGACAGAAAGAGGAAGATGAGGGAGAGAATGACTTGAGTCTCAGGCAAGAGAGGAATGGCTTATTAGGGAAGCTATCTGAAAAACTCATTTCATCACCCTACGTCTGTATGTGGTGTGCATGTTCACGTGTGTGTGGTGTGGGTAGTAGCAGAGATAGTTCTCAATGTGTTTCTAGACTGCCCAGCTGACTGTGTGTGTGTGTATGTGTGTATGTGTGTATGTGTGTGTGTGTGTGTGTGTGTGTGTGTGTGTGTGTGTCTGGGCGCGTGTGTCTGGGCACGTGCCTGAGTGTGTGTGTGTGCGACCCTGCATATGTGTGTGTGAACTATTTGCACAGGAATGAGCTAAACTGGGCTGAGATCTTTCTTCAGGATCTGCCATTTTGCAAATAGAGGATGAGATGACCAACTAAGACAATAGAGAATGAGATGACCAACTAAGACAATAGAGAATGAGATGACCAACTAAGACAATAGGGGATGAGATGACCAAATAAGACAATAGGGGATGAGATGACCAAAAAGACAATAGGGGATGAGATGACCAAATAAGACAATAGAAAATGAGATGACCAAATAAGACAATAGGGGATGAGATGACCAAAAAGACAATAGGGGATGAGATGACCAAATAAGACAATAGAAAATGAGATGACCAAATAAGACAATAGGGGATGAGATGACCAAAAAGACAATAGGGGATGAGATGACCAAATAAGACAATAGAAAATGAGATGACCAAATAAGACAATAGGGGATGAGATGACCAAATAAGACAATAGAAAATGAGATGACCAAATAAGAAAATAAAGGATGAGATGACCAAATAAGACAATAGAAAATTAGATGACCAAATAAGACAATAGGGGATGAGATGACCAAATAAGACAATAGAAAATGAGATGACCAAATAAGAAAATAAAGGATGAGATGACCAAATAAGAAAATAGAGGATGAGATTAGCAAACATGACAATAGGGGATGATATTAGACAATAAGACAAGAGGATGAGATGAGCAAATAAGACAATAGATGATGAGATTACCAGATAAAACAATAGATTATGAGATTACCAGATAAAACAATAGAGGATGAGATTACCAGATAAAACAATAGATGATGAGATTACCAGATAAAACAATAGATGATGAGATTACCAGATAAAACAATAGAGGATGAGATTACCAGATAAAACAATAGATGATGAGATTACCAGATAAAACAATAGAGGATGAGATTACCAGATAAAACAATAGAGGATGAGATTACCAGATAAAACAATAGATGATGAGATTACCAGATAAAACAATAGATGATGAGATTACCAGATAAAACAATAGAGGATGAGATTACCAGATAAAACAATAGATGATGAGATTACCAGATAAAACAATAGAGGATGAGATTACCAGATAAAACAATAGAGGATGAGATTACCAGATAAAACAATAGAGGATGAGATTACCAGATAAAACAATAGATGATGAGATTACCAGATAAAACAATAGAGGATGAGATTACCAGACAAAACAATAGATGATGAGATTACCAGATAAAACAATAGAGGATGAGATTAGCTGCCCTCCAGATAAAACAATAGATGATGAGATTACCAGATAAAACAATAGATTATGAGATTACCAGATAAAACAATAGAGGATGAGATTACCAGATAAAACAATAGATGATGATGATTACCAGATAAAACAATAGATGATGATCAGATTACCAGATAAAACAATAGATGATGAGATTATCAGATAAAACAATAGAGGATGAGATTACCAGATAAAACAATAGAGGATGAGATTACCAGATAAAACAATAGATGATGAGATTACCAGATAAAACAATAGATGATGAGATTACCAGATAAAACAATAGATGATGAGATTACCAGATAAAACAATAGATGATGAGATGAAAAGGAAGGTGTGAATCAATAAAACAAGGATTTAAGAATAAGGACTGAGAGCTGATATGGAAACCCATTCAATGTGAAGGCAGACAGCTGAAAGAGAGAGAGAGAGAGCTGAGACAGACGAGAGGGAGAAAGACTGACTCATTTCTAGGCTTGATTTAAGTCTGAGAGAGAATCTGAGGCCTTATGGCATGTGAAGGTTGGGACACTACACTGCATTATAACTGTCACGCACTGCACTGCACGCACGCACTGCTGGTGGAACACACGCATTATAACTGTCACACACACACACACACACACACACACACTGTCACACACACATTACACACACACACACACTATTCTGAAACTCAGGGATAGTAAGACAGGGTCTATGGGCCTATTGAGCAGACTGGGAAGAAGTTGTGCCTTTCAGCACAGCTAATGAAGCTTACAACCCAACGCATAAAGGAGAGAAGTGAGAGAGTTAGAGCTGCCCTCCTTCACCCATTCACTCACTTCCTCCCTTTGGAGAGATCCTGATGAGGTAATGGTGTCCTCTCTTAAAGACCTACCATGGATAATAATCAGGCTATAGAGGTACAGCACTCAGTGCAGGGGAACTGCTATAACTGTGGAATGGTTTGGATGGAACACACTGCATTATAACTGTCTGGTGGGCATTATAACTGTGTGGGCACACTGCCTGGTCTGGTGGAACACACTGCATTATTTCATACAAACTCATCTGTTTCAGGTTGGACCTTCAATAATGCATGTTTTAAAGTGAATGCAATACAACACAGTTGTATGTCTTATTACGGGATCGATCAGGCAACTGTCTGGTGGAACACACTGCATTATAACTGTCTGGTGGAACACACTGCATTATAACTGTCTGGTGGAACACACTGCATTATAACTGTCTGGTGGAACACACTGCATTATAACTGTCTGGTGGAACACACTGCATTATAACTGTCTGGTGGAACACACTGCATTATAACTGTCTGGTGGAACACACTGCATTATAACTGTCTGGTGGAACACACTGCATTATAACTGTCTGGTGGAACACACTGCATTATAACTGTCTGGTGGAACACACTGCATTATAACTGTCTGGTGGAACACACTGCATTATAACTGTCTGGTGGAACACACTGCATTATAACTGTCTGGTGGAACACACTGCATTATAACTGTCTGGTGGAACACACTGCATTATAACTGTCTGGTGGAACACACTGCATTATAACTGTCTGGTGGAGCACACTGCATTATAACTGTCTGGTGGAACACACTGCATTATAACTGTCTGGTGGAACACACTGCATTATAACTGTCTGGTGGAACACACTGCATTATAACTGTCTGGTGGAACACACTGCATTATAACTGTCTGGTGGAACACATTGCATTATAACTGTCTGGTGGAACACACTGCATTATAACTGTCTGGTGGAACACACTGCATTATAACTGTCTGGTGGAACACACTGCATTATAACTGTCTGGTGGAACACACTGCATTATAACTGTCTGGTGGAACACACTGCATTATAACTGTCTGGTGGAACACACTGCATTATAACTGTCTGGTGGAACACACTGCATTATAACTGTCTGGTGGAACACACTGCATTATAACTGTCTGGTGGAACACACTGCATTATAACTGTCTGGTGGAACACACTGCATTATAAATGTTTCACATATAACATGCTTCCTAACATGTCTTAGTAGCTGACAGCAGGGTTGAGGAGTAACGGAATACATTTAGAAAGTAACCTACCCAACCCTGCTGTCAGGGAAGTTTCCGGAACGCCTGAAATCAGAATGTCAATCATCAAACAATCTCACACTTTCAGTAGGGGAGGTCTAACCTGAGGCAGTCTGCCTGTCTGTTATTCCAGAGGGTCTGAGTGACTGCAGATGATGGAGGACATCTTCACCCCCATCCCTGCAGCAGCAGCCAGTCTGACCATCTCCTCGTCTGAAAGAGGAGCTCTGATCTCCAAACAAAAGATGGCTACTGCTTATTAAACAGCCCTGCACATCCATTAGCATCCAGCTAGACCCAGACAGAGTGGTGGCCCTACACACGCACACACACTTACAAAGAGAGAGAGAGAGAGACTGGCCCCCCGGTCCCCCCCTTTGGCCTTGACCCTTGAACTCTGGGGTCCTCTTTCACCTGCTGCAGAGACATTCTGGGCTTGGTGTCCGTCTAGCCAGTGCCTGACGTTCCCAGGCTCCCAGTCCAGACCTCCAGGACCAGCCTGTTCACCCCCTGTCCATCTCTCCATCACCAGCACAAAGCAGTATTCATATAGGACATTATGGAGATCCTCATTGTGTCTGGCTGTCTGACTTCTTTCCCTCGCAAGCTCTGCACTCCCTATATCATATTTTAGTATCACTCCCTAAATCATATTTTAGTATCACTCCCTAAATCATATTTTAGTATCACTCCCTAAATCATATTTTAGTATCACTCCCTAAATCATATTTTAGTATCACTCCCTAAACCCACTTTAGTATCACTCCCTAAATCACATTTTAGTATCACTCCCTAAATTATATTTTAGTATCACTCCCTAAACCCACTTTAGTATCACTCCCTAAATCATATTTTAGTATCACTCCCTAAGCACACTTTTAGTGTCACTCCCTAAACCCACTTTAATATCACTCCCTAAATCATATTTTAGTGTCACTCCCTAAACCCACTTTCAGTATCACTCCCTAAATCATATTTTAGTATCACTCCCTAAACCCACTTTAGTATCACTCCCTAAATCATATTTTAGTATCACTCCCTAAACCCACATTAGTATCACTCCCTAAACCCACATTAGTATCACTCCCTAAACCCACATTAGTATCACTCCCTAAACCCACATTAGTATCACTCCCTAAAGCCACTTTTAGTATCACTCCCTAAAGCCACTTTTAGTATCACTCCCTAAACCCACTTTTAGTATCACTCCCTAAACCATATTTTAGTATCACTCCCTAAACCCACTTTAGTATCACTCCCTAAACCCACATTAGTATCACTCCCTAAAGCCACTTTTAGTATCACTCCCTAAACCCACTTTTAGTATCACTCCCTAAACCCACTTTTAGTATCACTCTCTAAACCATATTTTAGTATCACTCTCTAAACTCTCTTTTAGTATGGGCGAGCCCCCCAAACCCTGCCTTAAATCATTTGCACTTTGTAATGAGCGATCGCTATGAATTCCATTGGTGATATCATCACTATATTCAGATTAGTGTGCCACAAGACTACACTGGTCTATGACTGTAGAGCGACCTCCCTTTGTCATATCGAGAGAACAAAACCTCTATCAGAACTAATTTCTATGTCATATGTCCAGTCTTCACTGCTAATACTGAACATCTCAGTCGAATTGCTGTCAATTACATGTTTTTAACTGTCTCTGAGAGTATTCATTAAGTCGTATTCTTTGTCTGTGAATTGCACAAACGTATGTCTCTATATTATAGCTTCTCGACCTGCCGTAGCACTTTCATATTTCACCAGTACCCCTCCCCTCTCCTCTTCTCTCTCCTTCCTCTCTCAGAGTTTATAGTGTTGTTGGTTTCTCCCTCTCTGGCATTGCAGGGGTAAACTCTCTACTTCGCTCCTTCTTGCTTCCTCTTCCTGTTTTATTATCCATTTCTATTGGCTCCAATCAGCCTTCCATCCTCTGATTGGACAGAATGATGCAGAATATCATTAATGTATTCAACATGAGACTAGAGCTCTTTACTGTAATAGTGTTACTGGTGGTGTGTGTGTTCTACCTCCTTGTTAAAGTGAGGCCGTTCCGTCACATGTTTAAAAAAGCCTAATCCTTCTTTTATAGGAGCGTAGGATGATTGTGTTCCGCTAATGGGGAGACCGGGGTTGTGTATATGTTTGGGTCGTCGGACAGCATATGGGCTCCCTCGCTGCACTGAATATGTAAATGACTCACAAACTCACACACACTCACATTCAGACCCAGACATGCTATCCCCCCTCCTCCCTGGACCCTCTATTAATAGTTTCTGGGCAAACGAGACAGTTACACCCCCCCCAAACTCTCAACCCTCCGAAACACATCCCCCATGCCCTCCAACCCCTCAAGTCTAGACCCCCAAATCACCCCACAGTCTCCCCCTCACCCAGACTCCCCAAAAGCCCCAATGTGCCCCCCCCCCAATCACCCCTCTCCGCTCCCACGATCGCCAGACAGACCCTATGATTCGCGTGACCGCCATTTTGCCCACAGTATAGCCAACTGTACAGGGCTAACTGCTGCAGCTGCATGGGCGAATGCAAATACGAAGACTGCATTGTCGCTCAGCTGCTCAGACCATTCGCCTCAAATGAATTAATGCCCAAAAACTGAGACGCTCAATTAAATGTAACTGTGGGAACGATGCGCCAGAGGATGTTTTTGACATTCATCACTATCCTCCTAATTCCCAGATTATATCATTTGAATGAATTGACAGTACCGGCTAGTTACTAGACAACTCAGATGAGAAAATGTGCTGTGAAATTATGCCTCACATCAGAGTTTTTAAAATGTATTTTAAGAGCATTTTTCCCCATCTGTCTGACATGTTTGAAAACAATGACAAGGAGATGCTTGAAAGCAATATTATCAGAGATGTATTTTTAGCAATAAGGAGAGTATCAGCTCAAAAGACAATGAGTGAATGACTCAATGCTATTTCCATTCCCTCTCATCCTACATCTCTCATTTAATCTCTCACTTCTATTATATCCCGTCATGGCAGTCGGTTACAGCACAGCTTGGCGACTGGCTTCTATACATATAGTTGTGTCCAATGCCATGGAAACCAGACGACCCACTATGAGAGACCAATGTGCATGGTAATGAGGCTATTATGGTCTGTCTGTCTGGAGTTCATTGGGCCTGGGAATCCCCAGGCCCAATTACAGTCTGGGTGTGTGTGTGTTCTTGTCTGTGTCGCTTTTCATTTACGTGTGTGTGTACTCGCATGTGTGTGTGTGTGTCAATGAGCGCCCACGCGTGTCTGTGATGTGTGTGTGTGTGCATAGCATGTCTGTGTGCATAGCATGTCTGTGTACACGTGTGAATAAGCGTGTGTGTGTGTCCGGGGCATTTGATTAACAAAAGCTCCTGTCTCTCTGTACAGTGAGTGATTTACATACGGGGAATATCCCAGACTGACACACACACACACACACACACACACACACACACACACACACACACACACACACACACACACACACACACACACACACACACACACACACACACACACACACACACACACACACACACACACACACACACACACACCACAAGGGAAACGAACAGCGGTGACAAGCCTTTTTACTTAGTGTACAGACACTCACCACCTCTACGGCATGTTTACGAGGAATTAGCTGTGTCAGCACCCACGCTTACTAAATCAAGCGGAAATGCAAATGCAATTAGCCTAGATTTGCATATGGAGGGCAAGGTAACGGTCACACAGATGGTGCGAGAACAGAGACACCGCTGGCCGCCATCTTTGGCAGAGGAACTGAGCGGTGGCCATTTTGTCTGAGGCTGTGCCCGTCTGGATGTAAACAATGGCGCTGTGTTACCGTGACTACAATGGTAGCTTGGCACTAAAGCCTTATAACAGACAGCTGGCACATTCACCAAGAAAGAAGGGGTGTGATGGAGACCCATCATTATGGGCTTATCCTAGTACATAACACTACCAGACAATAGCAGGGTACAGTGCATCTGTAAGGAAAGAGATACTACTCGAGAGCAATGCGGATTTGTGGGTTATGTGTGTTCGTTTTCTTCTCACAACCATATTATTATGGGGGCTATACAGGTATCATTTTGTTTTAAATGATATTTAAATGATAGGGAATTACAGGGAATTGTGTTGGAAAGAAGAAGTATTGTCAGTGTGTGTAACTGTGGAAAAGTATGTTCTTACCAGGTAAGATACAGTGAGCACCAGAACTATTGGGACAGTGACACATTTTGTTGTTGTTTTGGCTCTGAACTGCAGCACTTTGGATTTGAAGTGACTATGATTTTAAAGTGCAGATGTAATGTAATGATGTAATGTGTCATTTTGGAGTCATTGTAAGTAAGAATAGACTATGTTTCGTAACACTTCTACATTCATGTGGATGATACCATTACTATTAGATAATCCCCCCAAAAAAAAATGCTAACCTCTGTTATTGTAATGGTGAAAGTTTAGCATGTCTTGGGGATATGACATTTATGCTTCTGTAACATTTTCACTCATCATTATTCAGGATTCATTCAGGATTATCCGTAACCATGTTAGCATCCACATTAATGTAGAAGTGTTTAGAAACAGATTATATTCTTATTTACAATAAAAGTGACTCCAAAAGGACACAATACATGATTTACCATTAATTTCTATTGGGCACAAAATAATCTGAAACACAACCAAAACAAACTGCAAATGCATCCAATAAGTTTGTAGAGTCACAAGCTTAATGTTGTCATTACGTGCTGTGAATATGTGCTGTATACGTGCTGTGAATATGGGACCAAATACTCTACTTTTGACTACTTTAATACACATATAAGTGAATTAGTCCCAATACTTTTGGTCCCCTAAAATGGGGGGATTGTGTACAAAAAGTGCTGTAATTTTCATCCGATACGGATGAAAAAAAACTCAAAGTAAAGTTGACAGTCTGCACTTTGACCTCATAGTCATTGTGTTATTTCAAATCCAAAGTGCTGGAGTTCAGAGCCAAAACAACAACAAATGTGTCACTCTCCCAGTACTTTGAGCTCACTGTATGCGTGTCTCTGCTGGTACTGTGTTCTTCAGGGATTGTCCAGTCATCTGTACTGCTCCTTTTTGTTGTCTTGTGTTGTCCAGGATCCTTTTCGTGGTCTTGTGTTGTCCAGGATCCTTTTCGTGGTCTTGTGTTGTCCAGGATCCTTTTAGTTGTCTTGTGTTGTCCAGGATCCTTTTCGTTGTCTTGTGTCATCCAGGATCCTTTTCGTTGTCTTGTGTTGTCCAGGATCCTTTTCCTTGTGTTGTTTTCCAGGATCCTTTTCGTTGTCTTGTGTTGTCCAGGATCCGTTTCGTTGTCTTGTGTTGTGTCTTGTGTTGTCCAGGATCCTTTTCGTGGTCTTGTGTTGTCCAGGATCCTTTTCTTGTGTTGTCCAGGATCCTTTTCGTGGTCTTGTGTTGTCCAGGATCCTTTTTGTCTTGTGTTGTCCAGGATCCTTTTCGTTGTCTTGTGTTGTCCAGGATCCAGGATTTTTTGTCTTGTGTTGTCCAGGATCCTTTTCTTGTGTTGTCCAGGATCCTTTTCGTTGTCTTGTGTTGTCCAGGATCCTTTTCGTGGTCTTGTGTTGTCCAGGATCCTTTTCGTTGTCTTGTGTTGTCCAGGATCCTTTTCCAGGATCCTTTTCGTGTCTTGTGTTGTCCAGGATCCTTTTCGTTGTCTTGTGTTGTCCAGGATCCTTTTCGTTGTCTTGTGTTGTCCAGGATCCTTTTCGTTGTCTTGTGTTGTCCAGGATCGTTGTCTTGTGTTGTTTTGTCTTGTGTTGTCCAGGATTCTTTTCGTTGTCTTGTGTCATCCAGGATCGTGGTCTTGTGTTGTCCAGGATCCTTTTCGTTGTCTTGTGTTGTCCAGGATCCTTTTCGTGGTCTTGTGTTGTCCAGGATCCTTTTCGTGGTCTTGTGTTGTCCAGGATCCTTTTCGTTGTCTTGTGTTGTCCAGGATCCTTTTCGTGGTCTTGTGTTGTCCAGGATCCTTTTCGTTGTCTTGTGTTGTCCAGGATCCTTTTCGTGGTCTTGTGTTGTCCAGGATCCTTTTCGTTGTCTTGTGTTGTCCAGGATCCTTTTCGTGGTCTTGTGTTGTCCAGGATCCTTTTCGTTGTCTTGTGTTGTCCAGGATCCTTTTTGTTGTCTTGTGTTGACCAGGATCCTTTCTGTCCCTTTTTTCTAGCTGGTCAGAATGAAGGAACTGTGTTGATTAGAGGTCTGACATGGGTTTTACTGGGCCTGGGTTTAACTGGGACTGGGTTTTAGTCTTTCGTTCTATGGTCTTTGATCATGCCAAATAAAAAAAGATTGGAATTTAACAATAAAGATCCTAATAAACACAAGTTTGAAAAAAATGTCAATTTTAGTGGTTGTTGTTGTTTGTATACTGCTTTGGAGGCAGCACACCAGAGTAAACTGTCTCTTTGTCAAATGTAAAAGTGTCCCAGGGAATAAGCAGTGAGTGGATTTGAAGTCTGAATCAAAATGTGAACCCCTCTGCCAGCATTTACACACAGCAACACAGGGAAGGTAGGGGAGTATGTCAATCTTATTTTTAAGAAAACAAAAATAAAGAGAGAGGGATATCCCCTTAAGCATTCTTTCAAAAAAAGAAACAATAACTCAGGAGAGCGTGTATCATGTGTTGTTTGTTGGGAGGCCCCCTCCAGCAGCAGAACCACACACACCAAGAGCCGGTAGGGACCCAGGCCCAGTCTCAGGAACTTTGGCTGCGGCTGAGCAAGGTTGAGATGGGCCTCTCCTCTGGAGGTCTTCAGGCCTCTAGGCTGTGGGGTAACATTCTCTTCTCCATATTGATTTATTTTGCCGTCAGCTCCAGAGGTGCTGGTAACCAGCAGGGACTTCTTCCTGCATCGCCAGCCCACTCACAAGCTCTGTTTTTGGGCCTCACACACTCCAAACGACCCTGTGATGGGAGTATAGACCAGGGGAGGAGAGAGGAGGACAAGAGCCCATGGCGATGAACGAATGAACTGCCGCATAGGGCCTGTCTCTGTTCAGTTGTCTACTCAGCCTTCATCCTTCACTCCATCCACCCACTCTCTTTCTTTTTCTCATCCTCCATCTGTAAAAGGAGACAAATACAGAGTTATATATTTTTTTTACACTTCACCTTTAGCATTCAACATCTCTCCGCTTCACGCAAATGCAAATGTTTTACACCAGCTCTTTGATGATGGAGATGTGGAAAGCAAATGCCAACTTGTGCTTTAGTAGCATAGCCCCAAGACTACTAGACACAAACAAACTCTACAGAAATGCAAAGACAGGGCAGTAACACAATAGATGCATAAACACACAGTATGCCTTCATACGTTGAATTTAAGTTCATAATAACAAAATGGTAGATGTTCATTTTAAAGCATTGTTGCCATATACAATTTACTACACACTAAGAGTGACAACAAAGCTTGCTCATTTTTTTTGTTTTAGTTTGAATAATATGCTGCAATAACTTATATCACCATCTGATGTTATAATTGCAGTATTTATACTAATATCTTCCTGATAACATCCCCAAGGTTTCCTAAAGTCTCTGAAACCCCTGTGTCTCTGTCTCAGTCATCCCCAAGGTTTCCTAAAGTCTCTGAAACCCCTGTCTCCTTGTCTCAGTCATCCCCAAGGTTTCCTAAAGTCTTCTAAAACCCCTGTCTCCTTGTCTCAGTCATCCCCAAGGTTTCCTAAAGTCTTCTAAAACCCCTGTCTCCTTGTCTCAGTCATCCCCAAGGTTTCCTAAAGTCTCTAAAACCCCTGTCTCCTTGTCTCAGTCATCCCCAAGGTTTCCTAAAGTCTCTGAAACCCCTGTCTCCTTGTCTCAGTCATCCCCAAGGTTTCCTAAAGTCTCTGAAACCCCTGTCTCCTTGTCTCAGTCATCCCCAAGGTTTCCTAAAGTCTCTGAAACCCCTGTCTCCTTGTCTCAGTCATCCCCAAGGTTTCCTAAAGTCTTCTAAAACCCCTGTCTCCTTGTCTCAGTCATCCCCAAGGTTTCCTAAAGTCTCTAAAACCCCTGTCTCCTTGTCTCAGTCATCCCCAAGGTTTCCTAAAGTCTCTGAAACCCCTGTCTCCTTGTCTCAGTCATCCCCAAGGTTTCCTAAAGTCTCTGAAACCCCTGTGTCTCTGTCTCAGTCATCCCCAATGTTTCCTAAATACTTCTAAAACCCCTGTCTCCCTGTCTCAGTCATCCCCAAGGTTTCCTAGTCTCTGTGGGATGGACAATGTTAGTTCAGGGCAGCCTTCCACCAAGCACAGAGTACAGGCACTGCATTATAAAGACAGGAGCAGAGAGAGAGAGGGATGGAGAGTTGAGAGGTGAAAGGAAAATGGAGGATGGAGAGAGAGAGGGGGTGTGTTTGTGTATGTGGAGAGAGAGACAGAGGGGTGTGTTTGTGTATGTGGAGAGAGAGATAGAATGGTGTGTTTGTGTATGTGGAGAGAGAGAGAGGGATGTGTTTGTGTATGTGGACTAGAGAGAGATAGAATGGTGTGTTTGTGTATGTGGAGAGAGAGAGAGGGATGTGTTTGTGTATGTGGAGAGAGAGAGAGAGAGAGAGAGAAGAGAGAGACCAGAGATATACAGAGAGAGAGAGGGGGTGTGTTTGTGTATGTTTATATAGTCACACTCACTAGAATATACACTGACCAGACTATATATTCACCAGACTATACACAGACTGTATATACACTGACCAGACTATATATTCACACTCACAAGAATATATACACTGACCAGACTATATATTCACACTCACTAGAATATATACTGACCAGACTATATACACTGACCAGACTATATACACTGACCAGACTATATATACACACTCACCAGACTATATACACTCACTAGAATATATACACTGACCAGACTATATATACCCACTCACTAGACTATATACACTGACCAGACTATATATACACACTCACTAGAATATATACTGACCAGACTATATACACTGACCAGACTATATACACTGACCAGACTATATACACTGACCAGACTATATACACTCACCAGACTATATACACTGACCAGACTATATATACCCACTCACGAGACTATATGCACTGACCAGACTATATACACTGACCAGACTATATACACTGACCAGACTATATATACACTGACCAGACTATATATACACACTCACCAGACTATATACACTGACCAGACTATATACACTGACCAGCCTATATACACTGACCAGACTATATACACTGACCAGACTATATACACTCACCAGACTATATACACTGACCAGCCTATATACACTCACCAGACTATATACACTGACCAGGCTATATACACTCACCAGACTATATACACTGACCAGACTATATACACTCACCAGACTATATACACTGACCAGGCTATATACACTCACAAGACCATATACACACTCACCAGACTATATACACTGACCAGCCTATATACACATACCAGACTATATACACTGACCAGACTATATACACTCACCAGACTATATACACTGACCAGGCTATATACACTGACCAGACTATATATACACTCACCAGACTATATACACTCACCAGACTATATACACTGACCAGACTATATACACATCACCAGACTATATACACTGACCAGACTATATACACTCACCAGACTATATACACTGACCAGACTATATACACTGACCAGACTATATACACTGACCAGACTATATACACTGACCAGGCTATATACACTCACCAGACCATATACACACTCACCAGACTATATACACACACCAGACTATATACACTGACCAGCCTATATACACATACCAGACTATATACACTGACCAGACTATATACACTGACCAGCCTATATACACACTCACCAGACTATATACACTGACCAGACTATATACACTGACCAGACTATATACACTTACCAGACTATATATACACTGACCAGACTATATATACACACCAGACTATATACACTGACCAGCCTATATACACATACCAGACTATATACACTGACCAGACTATATACACATACCAGACTATATATACACACCAGACTATATACACTGACCAGCCTATATACACTCACCAGACTATATACACATACCAGACTATATACACTGACCAGCCTATATACACATACCAGACTATATACACTCACGAGACCATATACACACACACCAGACTATATATACACACTCACGAGACCATATACACACACCAGACTATATATACACACTCACCAGACTATATATACACACTCACCAGACTATATACACACACCAGACTATATATACACACTCACGAGACCATATACACATACCAGTGGCGGTCGTGCTGTTTAAGATGCGGGAGGATGATAATTTTTTTCAAGAGGTTGGCCTTATTTCTATTACAGCATGTTGGATGACAGTCATTCATATTCCATTCACCTAGTTAAATGTAACATCGATAGGTTCAGGCTACTACATGATACTCGAAAATACAACACACACACACACACACACACACACACACACACACACACACACACACACACACACACACACACACACACACACACACACACACACACACACACACACACACACACATTCTCTCTTTTTCTCACCCTCCTGGTTTTGACCCTTGCCTGTCCTGACTCTGAACTCACCTGCCTGACCACTCTGCCCCTGACCCTGAGCCTGCCTGCCATCCTGTACCGTTGCCCACTACTCTGGATCATCGACCCCTGCCTGCCATCCTGTACCGTTGCCCACTACTCTGGATCATCGACCCCTGCCTGCCATCCTGTACCGTTGCCCACTACTCTGGATCATCGACCCCTGCCTGCCATCCTGTACCGTTGCCCACTACTCTGGATCATCGACCCCTGCCTGCCATCCTGTACCGTTGCCCACTACTCTGGATCATCGACCCCTGCCTGCCATCCTGTACCGTTGCCCACTACTCTGGATCATCGACCCCTGCCTGCCATCCTGTACCGTTGCCCACTACTCTGGATCATCGACCCCTGCCTGCCATCCTGTACCGTTGCCCACTACTCTGGATCATCGACCCCTGCCTGCCATCCTGTACCGTTGCCCACTACTCTGGATCATCGACCCCTGCCTGCCATCCTGTACCATTGCCCACTACTCTGGATCATCGACCCCTGCCTGACATCCTGTACCGTTGCCCACTACTCTGGATAATCAACCCCTGCCTGCTTTGACCTGTTGTTTCCCAGATCAACAAACATTGGATTTCAACACAGTCTGCATTTGGAGGAAACAGGATAAAAGTACTGTATCCAAGCAAAAATACAAGCATTTCACTAACCGCAATAACATCTGCTAAACATATGGAAGTGACAAGTAAAACTTGAAAAAGCCAGACACGGTTTGTACACTCACCCACATGGGGACTCATCATACTTTTTGGAGAAATGTTCTGGACTGATGAAACAAAAATAGAACTTTTGCCTTCATCTGTAATGACCATCGTTATGTTTGGTGGGAAAACTCCGGAAGAACACCAGCCCAACCATGAAGCACGGGGTGGCAGCATTATGTTGTGGGGGTGCTTTGCTCAGGAGGGACTCTGCACCCCTGAACAGGAGGAAGGAAAATGATTCCTGCCATCATTGAAAATAAGACATTTGTTCTTAACTGACTTGCCTAGTTAAATGGGTCTTAAAAAATGGACAATTTACCCCAAAACATTATTATCTATCATGATGTCAAAGTCATTTTACCCTGCCTTCATCTGCATATCTACCTCAACTACCTTATTATTATCTATCTTGATGTCAGAACTGACATCAAACATCTATCTCAAATGCCTTGTTATTATCTGTTCTGATGTTAGTCACCAGCTCTGCCTTCATCTAGGAATATCTTCATGATCACCTTATTTTTATTAATATTAGGGGTGGCAGGTAGCCCAAAGTTGTTTGACCCAAGTTAAACAATTTAAAGGAAATGTTCTTCCTAAGTACTAATTGACATACCTAGGTGTATGTAAACGTCTGACCCACTGGGCATGAATGTGATGAAAGAAATATATGATGAAATAAATACTTCTCTCTAATATTATTCTGACATTTCACATTCTTAAAAATAACTGATTTTTCCAAGTAAATTTCTTGTTAACAAATGATAGTTCTAAAGCCAAGACATAATTTTCTGACACAAGTCATTTTTCCAACAATTGTTAATGGACAGATTATTTCACTTATAATTCACTGTATGCACAATTCCAGTTGGTACTGAGCTGTATATACCCTAAGTTGACTGTGCTTTTAAACAGTTTGAAAATTGATCAAAATGATGTATGGCTTTACTTCTGATAGGCGAATTGACATAATTTGATCTGAGGTGTACCTCCCTGATGAATTTAGCCCACATTGATCAAACTTAGTGCCTCTTGCTTGACATCATGGGAAAATCACAAGATCTGGTCAGCCAAGATATAGCTCCACATAGACCTGAGTCTGGTACTGATACTCCCTGTATATAGCTCCACATTGATCTGATACTCCCTGTAGTCTGGTTCATCCTTGGGAGCTCCACATTGATCTGTACAAACTGGTACGCTGTATATAGCTCCACATTGATCTGGTACTGGTACCGCTGTATATAGCTCCACATTGATCTGGTACTGTCTCCTGTAGGTGAACTCCACATTGATCTGATAAGCCCAAATCAATCCACATTGATCAGCAAAGGTACTTGCTGTATATAGATGCTTGATCTGGTACTGGTACTCCCTATCTATATCCACAGTTGATCTGAGTACTGATACGACATAACCTGTATAAGCTCCACATTGATCTGGTACTGCTACCGCCACAATATAGCTCCACATTGATCTGGTTTGGTACTACACTGGACAATAGCTCATACTTTTTGGAGATATGTCCTCTGGACTGATGAAACAAACATTGACCTGGTACTGTACCCTTATGTTTGGAGGAAACATTGAGGTTTGATACTCCCTGAACACCAGCCCACCATGATCTGGTACTGGTACTGGTGCTCAAAATCTGTATATAGCTCCACATTGATCTGATACTCCCTGTATATAGCTCCACATTGTGCCTGTACTGGTACTCCCAAGACATAGCTCCACATTGATCTGGTACTGATCTCCAAATGGACAATAGCTCCACATTGATCTGGTACTGGTACTCGCAAAATGGCTATATAGCTCCACATTGTCAAGGTATTGTAGTAGCTGCACATTGATCTGACCTCAATCCCTAGATTATTTGTGGGCAGAACTGAAAAAGCCTGTGTGAGTAGGCTCCACATTGACTCAGTTACCAGCTCTGTCAGGAGGAATGAGCTCCACATTCATCAACTTACTGTGTACTCTCTGTATATAGCTACCCAAATTGTTTGACCCAAGTTAAACAATTGATCTGGTACTGGTACTAATTCTGTATATAAGCTCCACATTGGGCATGAATGTGATCCCTGTATATAGCTCCACATAAAAATCTGGTACTCCCTAATATATAGCTCCACATTTGATTCTGGTACTGGTACTCCCTGTATATAGCTCCACATTGATCTGGTACTGATACTCCCTGTATATAGCTCCACATTGATCTGGTACTGGTATTTTCTGTATATAGCTCCACATTGATCTGGTAAACTGTATATAGCTCCACATTGATCTGATACTCCTGTATATAGCTCCACATTGTCTGTACTGGTAAAATGATATAGCTGCACATTGATCTGGTACTCCCTCTATAGTAGCTCCACATTGATCTAACAACTATACTCCCTGTATATAGCTCCACGTTGATCTGGTACTCCCTGTATATAGCTGCACATTGATCTGGTACTCCTCTATATAGCTCCACATTGATCTGTACTCCCTGTATATAGCTCCACATTGATCTGGTACTGGTACTCTCTGTATATAGCTCCACATTGATCTGATACTCCCTGTATATAGCTCCACATTGATCTGGTACTACTCCTGTATATAGCTCCACATTGATCTGGTACTGGCACTCCCTGTATATAGCTCCACATTGAACTGGTACTGATACTCCCTGTATATAGCTCCACATTGGTCTGGTACTGACTCCCTGTATATAGCTCCACATTGATCTGGTACTCCTGTATATAGCTCCACATTGATCTGGTACTACTCCTGTATATAGCTCCACATTGATCTGGTACTGATACTCCCTGTATATAGCTCCACATTGATCTGGTACTGGTACTCCCTGTATAGCTCCACATTGATCTGGTACTGGTAATCCCTGTATATAGCTCCACATTGATCTGGTACTGGTACCCTGCATATAGCTCCACATTGATCTGGTACTCCCTGTATAGCTCCACATTGATCTGGTACTGGTACTCCCTGTATATAGCTCCACAGTGATCTGGTACTGATACTCCCTGTATATAGCTCCACATTGATCTGGTACTCCCTGTATATAGCTCCACATTGATCTGGTACTCCCTGTATATAGCTCCACAGTGATCTGGTACTGATACTCCCTGTATATAGCTCCACATTGATCTGGTACTGGTAATCCCTGCTCCATTCTTGCATATTTTATTGTGGTCCTCTTGTATTACTCTGCATCGTTGATAAGGGCTCGTAAACAAGCTTTTCACAGTAAAGTCTGCGCCAGTTGTATTCGGCACGTGACAAATATAATTTATTTGATTTTGTGAGTAGCCCAGGGCTTCGGACTTGAGGGATAATAGGGAGGAGGAATGGTAGCCTAGGTAGAGAAAGAGAGAGGGAAGGGAGGAGGAATGGTAGCCTAGGGAGAGAAAGATAGAGGGAAGGGAGGAGGAATGGTAGGGCGGACTTGAGGGATAATAGAGAAAGAGGTAGAGGGAAGGGAGGAAGAATGGTAGCCTAGGGAGAGAAGAATGGATAGGGAGGGAAGGGAGGGGAGGAATGGTAGCCTAGGGAGAGAAAGATAGAGGGAAGGGAGGAGGAATGGTAGCCTAGCGAGAGAAAGATAGAGGGAAGGGAGGAGGAATGGTAGCCTAGGTAGAGAAAGATCGAGAGAAGGGAGGAGGAATGGTAGCCTAGATAGAGAAAATCGAGAGAGGAAGGGAGGAGGAATGGTAGCCTAGGAAGAGAAAGATATAGGGAAGGGAGGAGGAATGGTAGCCTAGGTAGAGAAAGAGAGAGGGAAGGGAGGAGGAATGGTAGCCCAGGGCTTCGGACTTGAGGGATAATAGGGAGGAGGAATGGTAGCCTAGGGAGAGAAAGATAGAGGGAAGGGAGGAGGAATGGTAGCCTAGGGAGAGAAAGATAGAGGGAAGGGAGGAGGAATGGTAGACCAGGGCTTCGGACTTGAGGGATAATAGGGAGGAGGAATGGTAACCTAGGTAGAGAAAGATAGAGGGAAGGGAGGAAGAATGGTAGCCTAGGGAGAGAAAGAGAGAGGGAAGGGAGGAAGAATGGTAGCCTAGGGAGAGAAAGATAGAGGGAAGGGAGGAGGAATGGTAGCCTAGGGAGAGAAAGATAGAGGGAAGGGAGGAGGAATGGTAGCCTAGGTAGAGAAAGATCGAGAGAAGGGAGGAGGAATGGTAGCCTAGATAGAGAAAGATCGAGAGAGGGAAGGGAGGAGGAATGGTAGCCTAGGTAGAGAAAGATATAGGGAAGGGAGGAGGAATGGTAGCCTAGGTAGAGAAAGATAGAGGGAAGGGAGGAGGAATGGTAGCCTAGGTAGAGAAAGAGAGAGGGAAGGGAGGAGGAATGGTAGCCTAGGTAGAGAAAGATAGAGGGAAGGGAGGAGGAATGGTAGCCCAGGGCTTCGGACTTGAGGGATAATAGGGAGGAGGAATGGTAGCCTAGGTAGAGAAAGAGAGAGGGAAGGGAGGAGGAATGGTAGCCTAGGTAGAGAAAGATCGAGAGAAGGGAGGAGGAATGGTAGGCTAGATAGAGAAAGATCGAGAGAAGGGAGGAGGAATGGTAGCCTAGATAGAGAAAGATCGAGAGAGGGAAGGGAGGAGGAATGGTAGCCTAGGTAGAAAAAGATAGAGGGAAGGGAGGAGGAATGGTAGCCTAGGTAGAAAAAGATAGAGGGAAGGGAGGAGGAATGGTAGCCTAGGTAGAAAAAGATAGAGGGAAGGGAGGAGGAATGGTAGCCTAGGTAGAGGGAAGGGAGGAGGAATGGTAGCCTAGGTAGAGAAAGAGAGAGGGAAGGGAGGAGGAATGGTAGCCTAGGTAGAGAAAGATAGAGGGAAGGGTGGAGGAATGGTAGCCTAGGGAGATAAAGATAGAGAAGGGTGGAGGAATGGTAGCCCAGGGAGATAAAGATAGAGAAGGGTGGAGGAATGGTAGAAGGGGGCAGAACGACAGATTTGTACCTTCTCAGCTCAGGGATTTGAACTTGCAACCTTTCGGTTACTAGTCCAATGCTCTAAACACTAGGCTATCCTGCCGCCCCAATATGAGTTTGCAGAGTGAGTGAAGGAATATAATCTCAACAGACAGCTCACAGCTTTCCCCCAAAGTCTAAAAAACCCCAACAATAAATCACTACCATTGCAGTGACAAAACATAGTCTACTCAATATATCGCATTGTCTGTGGTTACAGGGTAGGTAGTTTATAGTGGTAGAAACCTTCTCACTCACTGGGTGGCTAATTGTCTGTGGTTACAGGGTAGGTAGTTTATAGTGGTAGAGACCTTCTCACTCACTGGGGGGCTAATTGTCTGTGGTTACAGGGTAGGTAGTTTATAGTGGTAGAGACCTTCTCATTCACCGGGGGGCTAATTGTCTGTGGTTACAGGGGAGGAAGTGTATAGTGGTAGAGACCTTCTCACTCACTGGGGGGCTAATTGTCTGTGGTTACAGGGTAGGTAGTTTATAGTGGTAGAGACCTTCTCATTTACTGGGGGCTAATTGTCTGTGGTTACAGGGAGGAAGTTTATAGTGGTAGAGACCTTCTCACTCACTGGGGGCTAATTGTCTGTGGTTACAGGGTAGGTAGTTTATAGTGGTAGAGACCTTCTCACTCACTACAGGGGGGGCTAATTGTCTGTGGTTACAGACCTTCTCACTCACTGGGGGCTAATTGTCTGTGGTACAGGGTAGGTAGTTTATAGTGGTAGAGACCTTCTCACTCACTGGGGGGCTAATTGTCTGTGGTTACAGGGTAGGTAGTTTATAGTGGTAGAGACCTTCTCACTCACTGGGGGCTAATTGTCTGTGGTTACAGGGTAGGTAGTTTATAGTGGTAGAGACCTTCTCACTCACTGGGGGGCTAATTGTCTGTGGTTACAGGGTAGGTAGTTTATAGTGGTAGAGACCTTCTCACTCACTGGGGGGCTAATTGTCTGTGGTTACAGGGTAGGTAGTTTATAGTGGTAGAGACCTTCTCACTCACTGGGGGGCTAGTTGTCTGTGGTTACAGGGGAGGTAGTTTATAGTGGTAGAGACCTTCTCACTCACTGGGGGGCTAATTGTCTGTGGTTACAGGGTAGGTAGTTTATAGTGGTAGAGACCTTCTCACTCACTGGGGGGCTAATTGTCTGTGGTTACAGGGGAGGTAGTTTATAGTGGTAGAGACCTTCTCACTCACTGGGGGGCTAGTTGTCTGTGGTTACAGGGGAGGTAGTTTATAGTGGTAGAGACCTTCTCACTCACTGGGGGGCTAATTGTCTGTGGTTACAGGGTAGGTAGTTTATAGTGGTAGAGACCTTCTCACTCACTGGGGGGCTAGTTGTCTGTGGTTACAGGGGACATAGCTTAGAGTAGAGACCTTCTTACTCACTGGGGGGCTAAAAGACCCCTGTGGTTGGAGGGGGGCGGCAGCTTTGTCCTGTAGTAAAGGATTACAATGGTAGAACTCCTTCAACCTACCCTGGAGGAGCAGTAAACCAAGAGGAACGAGAGGGGAGAGCAGACGGCTATAGCTAACTCAATTAAAACATATTAAACACGACATAAAACCAAGAGGAACGAGAGGGGAGAGCAGACGGCTATAGCTAACTCAATTAAAACATATTAAACACGACATAAAACCAAGAGGAACGAGAGGGGAGAGCAGACGGCTATAGCTAACTCAATTAAAACATATTAAACACGACATAAAACCAAGAGGAAGCAAGAGAATGAGAGAAAAGAACAAAAGAAGAAAGAGAAGAAAGAGAAAGGGAGAAGAAGGGAAGTCAAATCTGGGCAAAGTGGATATCTGTCTGTATTTCTATTTTTTTTGTCTGTCTCCATTTTGATTGACGTTTACAATCTCAGACCAGGGAGACAGACCAAGCAGACCAGGCAGGCAGACCAGGCAGACAGACCAGGCAGGCAGGCAGACAGACCAGGCAGACCAGGCCAGGCAGACCAGGCAGACAGACCAGGAGGCAGGCAGGCAGACAGACCACCAGGCAGGCAGACCAGGCAGGCAGACCAGGCAGGACAGACCAGGCAGGTAGGCAGCAGACCAGGCAGGCAGACCAGGCAGGACCAGGACCAGGCAGACAGACCAGGCAGGCACACAGACCAGGCAGGCAGGCAGGCAGGCAGGCAGACCAGGCAGGACCAGGCAGACCAGGCAGACAGACCAGGCAGGCAGGCAGGCAGACCAGGCAGACAGACCAGGCCAGGCAGGCAGGCAGACCAGGCAGACAGACCAGGCAGGCAGGCAGACCAGGCAGACAGACCAGGCAGGCAGGCAGACCAGGCAGGCAGGCAGACAGACCAGGCAGGCAGGCAGACCAGGCAGACAGACCAGGCAGACCAGGCAGACCAGGCAGGCAGACCAGGCAGGCAGGCAGGCAGACCAGGCAGACAGACCAGGCAGGCAGGCAGACCAGGCAGACAGACCAGGCAGGGCAGCAGCAGGGCAGACCAGGCAGACAGACCCAGGCAGGCAGGCAGACCAGGCAGACAGACCAGGCAGGCAGGCAGACAGGCAGGCAGACCAGGCAGCACCAGGCAGGCAGGCAGACCAGGCAGACAGACCAGGCCAGGCAGGACCAGGCAGACAGACCAGGCAGGCAGGCAGACCAGGCAGACAGACCAGGCAGACCAGGCAGGCAGACCAGGCAGACAGACCAGGCAGGCAGGCAGACAGACCAGGCAGGCAGGCAGACCAGGCAGACAGACCAGGCAGGCAGGCAGACCAGGGACCAGGCAGGCAGAGGCAGACAGACCAGGCAGGCAGGCAGACCAGGCAGACAGACCAGGCAGGCAGGCAGACCAGGCAGGCAGGCAGACCAGGCAGGCAGACCCAGGCAGACAGGCAGGCAGACCAGGCAGGCAGACCAGGCAGGCAGACCAGGCAGACAGACCAGGCAGAGGCAGGCAGGCAGCAGACCAGCAGACCAGACCAGGCAGGCAGGCAGACCAGGGACAGACCTCAGGCTGCAGACCTTCAGGCAGGCTACCCTCGTCTCCCCTCGTCTCCCCTCTTTTTCATTTCCCTACTTCCCCCTTCACTCATCTCTCCCCCCCATCTCCTCTCATCAGCTCTCCTCAGCTCTCCTCTCCACACCCATTCTGTCTTCAGTTTATATCCGTCTCTCCTTCAGTATATGGTCTTATAGCTGCAGTGGTTATAGGAATTCAGAGGGGATGTCAGCTGCAGTTCAGAAGTGGTGCATGTAAGACATGATTAATCTACACTTCAAATATAAACCACACAACACAGTATATAACCTATTATATAATTGTCAAAGACTCCAGCCACCCTAGTCATAGACTGTTCTCTCTGCTTCCGCACGGCAAGCAGTACCGAAGCACCAGGTCCAGGTCCAAGAGGCTTCTCAACAGCTTCTACCCCCCAGCCATAAGACTCCTGAACATCTGATCAAATGGCTATTCAGACTATTTACATTGCCCCCCACTTTTATTTTTGAAACTGCATTGTTGGTTAGGGGCTTGTAAGTAAGCATTTCACTGTAAGCCTGTTGTTTTCGGCGCATGTGACTAATACAATTTGATTTGATATGTAGGACGGTAAAAGTCTGTCTCTCTCTCTTCACTCCTGTCCCTTCAAAGGGTAAAGATGAGAGAGTGAGAGGAGAGAGTGTATTATATTCAAACAGCTGCGTTTAAACTCCACTAACAAACCCAATAAACAGACTATACATCACCTCACAATACTCCCACTGCCTGCGGCACAGATCCTCTCCATACGCACACTGATGCTCACAATACGTCTTTACACAGAGCTAATTAGGAGGAGGTGCCCCTCTCTATTCTCCACCTCTGTCTGAATACCAGGGCAGAGGAGAGGAGAGGAGAGGAGGAGAGGAGAGGAGAGGGAGAGGAGA